>NC_067442.1:3374336-3529423 GCF_009764475.1 Pristis pectinata
CCATCGGGTCCGTGCCAGCTCACCGAGAAACCCCACTAAACTTCCCCGCCACACTCACCACATTGTACCTCTCACCCACCCGCGCACTTTGGGGGCCAACTCGACAGCGGCGGAGGGAACAGGACACCCGGGGTGGGGAAGCCCTCATAGTCACAGGGAGAGCATGCAGACTCTACACACACACACACACACACACACACACACACACACACACACACACACACACACACACACACACAGTGCCGGAGGTCAGGATCGAACCCGGGTCTCCAGGGGCGTGAGACACCACCTCTAACCACTGCGGAACCGAGCCAACCCATCCCTCACATGGTGACATCAACCATAAATCTACGTTAGATAGAGTCTAATACCCCAGCAGATACATTCATAAATGATTTTATTAATAAATTAAGTTTATTACTAATAAATTCATACCAACTGAAACACCTAGTCCCATTTGCCCATGTTTGGCCCATATCCCTCTAAACCTTTCCCATCCACGGACCTGTCCGAGCGTCTTTTAAATATTGTTAATGTTCCTGCCTCACCCACCCTGATATACTTCTCCATGCCCTGAACTTCTCAGCTAATTCACCTCTCCACCTACATATCTGGACCATAAAACGTCACATTGGACTTACAGAGAAAATATATCTAACCAGCCCCCACCATTACTGGATGTACACATTTCCAGCACAATTTAACCCTTTCTGTATGCCCCATACTCCACAATAAATCACACCTATACACTCTATGTAAAACCATTCCACAGCCAGAACCGCCGCACAGTTTAACCCTTTCTGTACATACGCCACGATAGATCACTCCTATATATACGTATCTACAGTATAAAACCAATCCCCAGCCAGAATTTCCGCACGATTTAACCCTTTCTGTACATACTCCACAACAGATCACACCTAATTTAACCCTTTCTGTACATCACAATAGATCACACATATATATAAAACCAATCTCCAGCAAGAATGTCCGCACCATTTAACCCTTTCTGTATATACGCCACAACAGATCAACCTATATATAACCATTCCCCAGCCAGAATGTCTGCATGATTTAACCCTTTCTGTACATGCTCCACAATAGATCACACCTAATTTAACCCTTTCTGTATATAATCTAGCCCACAATAGATCACACCTATATACTCTATATATAAAACCAGAATTTCCAGCACGATTTAATCCTTTCTATATACCCCTTATAGCCTACAATAGATCACACCCACACACAGGGTTAAGAATGACCTAACTTATTGAAATCTGATTCTATGCAAATTCTCAAAGCATTTTTCAAGCTTTATTCTTACTAATAATAAAAAGGTTTGATGGCATTTAGCCTGATACTGTAAATATTCCATTACTTATGGGTGACATTCGGGTGAATATTTGATGACATCGCACGATATAGACTCACAGCCACAGAGTGTTACAGCACGGAAACAGGCCTTTTGGCCCATCCCATCCTGTCCCTTCCCGACCCACTTACTCATCTTTTGAGCCCTGTAATTGTACCTGCCCCTCCCACTTCCAGACCCCCCTCTCTCTCCCTCTCCCCTTCTCCCTCTCCCCTCCCCCTTTCTCCCCCCTCTCCCCCTCTCCCCCTCCCCTTCCTCTCTCTCCCCTCTCCCCTTTCTCTTTCTCCCCTCCCCCTATCCCCCTTCTCTCTCCCCCTCCCCTTTCTCTCTCTCCCCCCTCACCCCCTTTCTCTCTCTCTCTCCCCCCCCCATGTGTGTGCGTGTGTGTGAACAACCGGCCCCTTTAAATCCTCCCCCTCCCACCTCGAACCCGAGCCCTCTAGTCTTAGACTCCCCTACCCTGAGGGGGGGAGAGAGAGACTGTTACCGTCCACCTTATCTATGCTCCCCCCCCTCCTCGTGAGCTTATAAGATAAGATAAGATATCTTTATTAGTCGCATGTACATTGAAACACACAGTGAAATGCATCGTTTGCGTAGAGTGTGCTGGGGGGCAGCCCGCAAGAGTCGTCATGCGTAAACCTCCATCAGGTCACCCCTCAGCCTCCTTTGCTGCAGGGAAAACAGTCCCGGCCTGTCCAGCCTCTCCTTATAACTTGAGCCCTCTGGTCCCAACAACATCCTTGTAGATCTCAGCATCATCTTATTCCCTCCTGTTGCTTCACCATGTAATAACACACACGTTCTTTACAGAACCATTCCACACCCTGTATGTGGGTTTAACTCTCAATAACCTCCGGCACAAAGCTCAAGTCAAACCTGGAACAATATCGGGCACAGCGTCTCAGCCCGACTGCAGTCCCTGGTGTGAAACACTTGAGCCCTTGCCAGCTCCACACCACATGGTAAATCCCCCGCGTGGTGCAGTGGGCAGAGAGCCGCTGCCTCACACCCCGGGGACCCGGGTTCGATGCCGACCTCTGCTGCTGTGTGTGTGTGCAAGAGAGAGAGACAGAGAGACAGAGAGAGAAAGAGGGGGAGAGAGGGGAGAGAGAGAGGGAGGGAGAGGGAGGGAGAGAGAGAGGGAGGGAGAGAGGGAGGGGGAGAGGGAGGGAGAGAGAGAGGGAGGGAGAGAGGGAGAGAGAGAGGGAGAGAGGGAGGGAGAGAGGGAGAGACAGAGAGGGAGGGAGAGAGGGAGGGAGAGAGGGAGGGAGAGCGGGAGGGAGAGAGGGAGGGAGAGAGCAAAACGTACAATTGGCGGGGGGGGAGAGGAAGAAATCGGGGGGGGAGTTGATGGGTGTGTGTGTGGGGGGGAAGGGAGTGGGTTGGAGGTGTACAGGGAGGGAGAGGAGGGAAGGGGGCAAATGGGATTGCCCCATCGGGAGCCGGTATGGATACGATGGGCCGAGCGATCTCCTTCTGTGCTCTCTCCTGCTTAGGGACTATGCTGTATGTCTAAGCATATAAATTCATCCCCCTCTGTCTCCCTCCCTTTCTCCCCCTCTCCCCCCATTCTCTCTCTACCCCTCTCCCCTTTCTCTATCCCCCTCTCCTCCCCCCCTTTCCTCTCTCTCTTCCTCCGTCCCTCTCTCCCCCGTTCTCTACCCCTCGCCCCCTCTCCTTTCCTCCCTTTGCCTATCTATCCTCGCCCTCTCCTCCCCACCCTCCCTCCCTCCCTCCCTCCCTCTCTCTCCCTCTCTCTTAAACCCAATCGAACAACACAAACCTCAGAAGACTGAATTCTGGACATTCCTTTGCACATGTTCACAAACATTTTCTTTTTAAAAAAAAGACAAGGTGCAGACAGTGATACTCTCACCCAGGGGATTAAACCAGCGCACGACCTCACCCACCAACAGGGAAGGAAAGATGGGTGCGTGCATCTTAAATCTCTGTAGCAAGAATGCAGCATTAGGAAGCTCTGGATTGTGAAAAACACTTAAACAGTTTGCATGATAAAGGTTTGCAACTTACATTCGGTCTTGCTTATAGAATGTCCAGACATCTTGCTGCCTCTCTCCTAGATCTCCTGGTTAACTTAAATGCCACACAGCTCACAAGCTGCAAGTTCTTAAAGCCAAGGGAATCTCTGTCTTAATCTGCAACACTCTAATTAAAACACACACGGACACACACACACACAGACACACACACGCACACACACTCACACACACACTGTCACTGAGGGAACGCCCCTTCCAACAATTGATCAGTGAAGATTGCTCAGCAGTCTTTGCTCACGGAAAGTCGACCTCTTTCCACTAAGAGACACTTCCCGTTCCACACACCGCAGTGGTAGATGCTTGGAGCCCTGGGAGGCTGCTTATATCTGCAAACAGCAGATTTGTAAAACACCCACACGTTGTTAATGCTTTTACTACTGGTCGGCTCACACTGCATAATGTAGAAATCTCAAAAACACTGACACTATTTCGCTGTGTCTGACCCCGGGAGTGTGTGACGGGACGGTGTGGAGGGAGCTTCACCCTGTGTCTGACCCCGGGAGTTTGTGACGGGACGGTGAGGATGGAGCCTCACCCTGTGTCTGACCCCGGGAGTGTGTGGTGGGACGGTGCGGGGGGAGCTTCACCCTGTGTCTGACCCCGGGAGTGTGTGACGGGACAGTGCGGGGGGAGCTTCACTCTGTGTCTGACCCCGGGAGTGTGTGACGGGACGGTGAGGATGGAGCCTCACCCTGTGTCTGACCCCGGGAGTGTGTGACGGGACGGTGCGGAGGGAGCTTCACCCTGTGTCTGACCCCGGGAGTGTGTGGTGGGGCGGTGAGGAGGGAGCTTCACCCTGTGTCTGACCCCGGGAGTGTGTGGTGGGGAGGTGAGGAGGGAGCACCGCGCTGCGGGAGGGGCGGCGAGGAGGGAGCGCCATGCTGCGGGAGGGGCGGCGAGGAGGGAGCGCCGCGCTGCGGGAGGGGCGGCGAGGAGGGAGCGCCGCGCTGCGGGAGGGGCGGCGAGGAGGGAGCGCCGCGCTGCGGGAGGGGCGGCGAGGAGGGAGCGCCGCGCTGCGGGAGGGATGACTCAATGATCGACGACTGTGAGACCTTCAGACTGCAGTGAACAGTTGCCAGTCCAGGTCCCGACTGCAGAGGGCGATGTTGTGCCATCGCTGCATTCAGCTGGCTGACACCAGCACATCAGGATATCTAGGGCACAGCAAGATCCCATGGGCAGCAAGATGAGAGTGGCCTGCATCGCCAGAGATGACGAGTGAGGGTCAAACCACTGGGAGAACTGCACCCCCACCCCCCTCCCCATTTCAACCCAAGAGGGTTTGGGGTGTTTGCAGAGGGAGGGAGAGGGAGAGAGGGGGAGAGAGGGGGGAGATGGGGAGCGGGAGAGGGGGAGAGGGGGAGAGAGGGGGGAGATGGGGAGCGGGAGAGGGGGAGAGGGGGAGAGAGGGGGGAGATGGGGAGCGGGAGAGGGGGAGAGGGAGAGGGGGAGAGACGGGGAGAGAGAGGGGGAGAGGGGAGAGAGAGAGGGGAGAGAGAGAGGGAAGAGAGAGAGGGGGAGAGAGGCAGAGAGGGGTGAGGGGGGAAGGAGAGCGGAGATCGAGTGTGCGCGTTGGACTGCGCCGCCCTCTGTGGACGGGGCCCCATCCCTCTGCTCTCCGACACACACAGCTTGGGCTCTCCCCCACTCTCTCTGGACAGGAGCCTCCAGTCTCTCTCTCTCTCTCCCTGGTTTCCTGGGGCGACAAACCGTCCCGGGGGTGGAGGGAGGCAGCGGGGAGGGTTAGGGTTAGGGTTAAGGGAGGGCAGTAGGGAGCTGGGTTCAACGAGCTGCTGGATTCAGCTCACCGCTGAGCGGAACGTTGGCGCGGGTAACGTTTGGACTTCTGTGGGCCGGAGGAGAGCGTGTGCCACACGTACATGGAGCGTGCGAGGTCGCAGCCCCTTTTTGCATATCTGCGGGGGCTGCTCCTCGCCTTCTGGCTGCACCTTAGCCCCCACCTGTTCACCTGTGGTCATCCAGTAAGGAGGGGGGCAAGGAGGGCTGAGGGTATCCTGGTGAACTTGCTCCTAAGGTGGCTATCTGTGGGTCCTGGAAGCGGGTAGCGGAAGGTGCTGGCCAGGCGGACTGCCTGAAGATGTTCCGGGGTTATGTCCGTGTCCGGGTAGCAGTGGAGAGAGAATATGCGGTGTCCACGGGTACCATGGAGGCGTTCCAGGACCGTTGGGCACTGCAGGGGATAAATGCCATCCTTGGTAGGGATGGGGATATTTTAATTTAGTTTAGTTGTGTTCGTGACTGTGTTTAGTTACTGTTATTGTCTCTGTTTGTTGTAGTTTTGTAGTATTGTAGATTGTGTTTTGTAAGAAAGGATTTTAAGAAAAGGTAACGTTTAGTTCTGCAACGTGAGTCGGATCTCAACACCGACCACCGGGTGTCATCGAGGTAGTCACAAGGAAGGCGCGCCAGTGTCTTTACTTTCTCAGGAGGTTCATCTTGTCACCGAACACTCCAACAACCTTCTACAGGTGTGCTGTTGGGAGTGTCCTGACCGGTTGCGTCACGGTCTGGGACGGCGATTCGAACGCACAGGAACATAAGAAGCTGCAGAGAGTAATGGACTCAGCCCCAATACATCACGGGCACATCCCTCCCCACCGTCGGTGGTATCTACAGGAGGCGCTGCCTCAAGAAGGCAACGTCCGTTGTCAAAGATCCCCCCCAACCTTCCGGGCCGTGTCATCTCCTCGCAGCTCCCATCGGGCAGGGGGTACAGAAGCCTGAAGTCCCCACACCACCAGGTTCAGGAACAGCGACTTCCCTTCAACCATTCGTTTCTTGAACTGACCGGCACAACCCTAATCACTGCCTCAGTACAGCAACACTGGGACCACTGCATTGCAATGGACTTCATTTATTTTAGTTCTAGTTTTGTTCTTTCTTGTAAAAATTGAGCATAATTGATGTTTTTCTTGTGAATGCTGCTTATCTGATGATCTGTGCCTGTGATGCTGCTGCAAGTAAGTTTTTTATTGCACTGTGCACACATGGACCTGTGCATCTGACCATAAACTCGACTTTGGACTTTGACCTGACTCTCCTTCAACCTGTGCCCTCTAGTTTTTAGACTCCCCCACCCTGGGGGGAAAAGACTGACCGTCCACCTTATCTACACCCCTCGTGGTTTTATAAACCTCCATAAGGTCACCCCTCAGCCTCCTTCGCTCCAGGGAAAACAGTCCCGGCCTGTCCAACCTCTCCTTATAACTCGAGCTCTCCAGTCCTTAAAATACGTAGAGTGGACAGCCAGCGCCTCTTTCCCAGGGCACCAACGCTCAATACAAGAGGGCATGGCTTTAAAGTAATGGGTGGGAAGTTCAAGGGAGATATCAGAGGGAGGTTTTTTACCCAGAGAGTGGTTGGGGCGTGGAATGCGCTGCCTGGGACGGTGCTGGAGGCAGGTACATTGGTCAAATTCAAGAGATTACTAGATAAGCATATGGAGGAATTTAAAATAGAGGGATATGTGGGAGGAAGGGGTTAGATAGCCTTAGGCGAGGTTTAAAGGTCGGCACAGCATTGTGGGCCGAAGGGCCTGTATTGTGCTGGACTGTTCTATGTTCTATGTCGTCCCGGGAATCTTTCCTGCGATTCGATAGCTCTTAAATGTTCTTCTTGTTCGTGCCTCCACCACCTCCCCTGGAGACCAACTACTCTGTGGGTGTGGAAATTTTACCCCTCAGGTCCCCTTTGAACCCCTTCCTTCCCACCTTAGTACCGTGCCCTCTCGTTTTAGACACGCCTGCCTTGGGAAACAAGACGCTGGCTCGCTACCCGATCTATGCCTCTCATTAAGTTATGTCTCGTTACCTCTCTGTGTCCTCCCCACCCTCCCTGCCACCTGTAACACACTTCCCTTTTGGACTGAACCAGTTTCGAAGTCCATCGATCCGAGATGTTTAACAAAGTCTTTCTCTCTTCAAGGAGGGAGAGGGAGGAAGGGAGAGGGAGGGAGAGGGAGGGAGAGGGAGAGGGAGGGAGAGGGAGGGAGAGGGAGGGAGAGGGAGGGAGAGGGAGGGAGAGGGAGGGAGAGGGAGGGAGAGGGAGGGGGGGAGTGGGAGAGGGGGAGGGGGGGAGAGGGGGAGAGGGGGAGAGGGGAGAGGGGGAGAGGGGGAGAGGGGGAGAGGGGGAGAGTGGGAGGGGGAGAGGGGGAGAGGAGAGAGGGGGAGGGGGAGGGGAGAGGAGAGAGGGGGAGGGGGAGAGGGGAGAGGGAGAGGGGAGAGGGGGAGAGGGAGAGGGGGAGAGAGGGGGAGGGAGAGGGGGAGAGTGTGTGTCTCCCTCCTTTCTCTCTCTCTCTCCAGTCACCCAGCACAGAGGCCCTTCGGCCCACTGAATCTGTAACCGATCCCATTTCATTCCGCCTCACCTTCCCGTCAACTTCCCACCGCCCCCCCCCCCCCCCCCCCCCCCAGATTCTACCCCTCATCCACAGACACCGGTGGGGAGGAAGGGGGGTGGTGGAGGGGGTGGGGAGTGATTCACAGCGGCCAATTAACCCACCGACACCACGTCTTTTTGTTGGGTTGGGGGGGGACATGGGATGAAACCGGAGCCCCTGGGGTGAAACCCACGCGGGCACAGGGAGAACGCGCAACCTCCACACAGACAGCGCCGGAGGTCGGGATCGAGCCTGGGTCTCCGGGGCTGGGAGGTAGCTGCTCTACCCGTGCCAGCCCAAGATCTGAGATACATTTATTGCAGATTTCTAGCGTTTGCCGCGTACTTAGCCCCGTTACAGGGTGTGGGGGGCTTTGGAGAGGGTGCGGGAGAGGTTCACCAGGACGCTGCCTGGATTAGAGAGCATGAGCTATAAGGAGAGTTCGGAGAAAACAAGCTAAGTTTGTCTGGAGCGGCGGAGGCTGAGGGGAGACCTGATAGAGGTTTGTAAGATTATGAGAGGCACAGATAGAGTAGACAGCCGGGATCTTTCTCCCTGGGGTCGAAATCTCTAACACCAGAGGGCATACGTTTAAGGTGGGGGGGGGGGGGGAGTGAGTTCAAGGGAGATGTGCGGGGCAAGTTTTTTTTACACAGAGAGCGGTGGGGGCCTGGAATGTGCTGCCAGGGGTGGGGGTGGAGGCAGATACGATAGAGGGGGTTAAGAGGCTCATACACAGGATGTGCAGGGGATGGAGGGAGACAGACTGTGTGCAGGCAGAAGGGATTAGTTTAATTAGTTCAGCACAACATTGTGGGCTGAAGGGCCTGATCCTGTGCTGTGTTCTGTGTTATGAGAGAGATGCTCCTTAAAACTGGAGACTGCAGCTGGTGACGTGAACATTTGGGTCTCTGCAATTATAGTCACCACCCTTGTCTCCCAATCTACAATCAACAATTCGTCATAACTATATTTGCCTGGGCCGGTACCTCATACGAGAGAGTGCCTGCCACATTGCAGATTTCATTTTAATCATCGGGTTCCAATTCAGGCAAACACTTCCAGAACGTTAAGATGCACAGGATCCACGATGATTTGGATACTTGAATTCCGAATTGTCCGTAGAAGACAGAGGGCAGTGGTCGATGTTCCATATTCCCTCCAGAGGTCCGAGTCCAGTGGTGTGGCACAGGGATCCGCATCAGGACCTCTGTAATGTGTATAAATAACTTGGATGAAAATATGGACGGGTGGGTTAGTAAGTTCGCAGACGATACAAAGATTGGTGGTGAGGTTACGTTGCAGCTGTATAAAACTGGTCAGGCCGCAGCTGGAGTATAGCATTCAGTTCTGGTCGCCCCCGTTACAGGAAGGGTGTGGGGGCTTCGGAGAGGGTGTAGGAGAGGTTCACCAGGATGCTGCCTGGATTAGAGAGCATGAGCTATAAGGAGAGGTCGGACAAACTTGGGTTGTTTTCTCCAGAGCAACGGAGGCTGAGGGGAGACATGATGGAGGTTCATAAGATTATGAGAGGCACAGACAGAGTAGACAGCCGGGATCTTTCTCCCCCAGGGTCGAAATGCCTAACACCAGAGGGCATACATTTAAGGTGAGAGGGGGAAAGTTCAAACGAGATGTGCGGGGCAAGTTTTTTTTTTTACACAGAGAGCGGTGGGGGCCTGGAATGTGCTGCCAGGGGTGGGGGTGGAGGGAGACGGACCGTGTGCAGGCAGAAGGGATTAGTTTAATTAGTTCAGCACAACATTGTGGGCTAAAGGGCTTGATCCTGTGCTGTGCTGATAACTACTGTGAAAGCCCAATTGGATTAATACGCCCCCTCCCACCTCCGGTCTCCGTATCCCTGGGTCAGACCCACACCGGGAGCACCGTGCACAGTGCCGGTCTCTGTATCCCTGGGTCAGACCCACACCGGGAGCACCGTGCACAGTGCCGGTCTCTGTATCCCTGGGTCAGACCACCCTGGGAGCACCGTGCACAGTTCCGGTCTCCGTATCCCTGGGTCAGACCCACACCGGGAGCACCGTGCACAGTGCCGGTCTCCGTATCCCTGGGTCAGACCACACCGGGAGCACCGTGCACAGTTCCCATCTCACATTTGAGAACATATTTGCACAATTTAATTTGTAATTAATGATAGAATTTCAAATGATTAGCCAATCCCTCTTTATTTGATCAGACAAGTGTGTCACTTATTATAAATCACAGAACATTTAAGGCCACTTTGTTAATTCACTAATACCACAGGAATTAAAAGATTGAAAACAGCGATTTAAAACTCAATAGACATCAGTACGAAGGGTTTGCACATCCATCTCTCTCCCCACCACCATTTCTAACCTGTCCTCCCACAGACAATCCCACCCACCTCATCAGCACAAGTACAATGAGCACAGCCTATGTAAACAGTCACGCTGCAGTTACATCCTCCCACCACTTGGAGGCGCCATAGCAGGCAGATGGGTGCAACTCATACAACAGAGCGGGTCACAGCAAGGGTTGTCGGGTGACAGTACATAGGCAAAGGCACGCAAAATTTTCTGGTTATACTGTCTGCTTTTCACTGGGGGGGGGGGGGGGCAGACTGTGCCTACTGTTATCGGGAGACTTTGCTGCAGTTCCTTTGGATGCCCCACTATTTAAATTGCTGTGAGATGACTTGCTGCAGGCAACAGACCAGTGAAAAGGGCTCTGTACACCACACACTATAATGGCAGATAGACTCTGTAGACCGATACATATGGTAGACACCATAAATCATGCATTAAAAGGCATTGTATACAGTAGATTATAACAAAGTCTACAGTCTGCTCTGCAAAGACTCAAGTATACTTGCTCCCCCAACCAGAAAGTTTTTTTTATTCTCTTTCACACTCTGGCCCCTTCTCTCTCCCATATTCTGCACTGCTCTCTCTCTCTCTCTCTCACACACACACACACACACTGACCCTCACTGGGGGACAGGTCCCACACACACACACTGACCCACTGGGGGAAACAGGTCCCACACACACACACACTGACCCTCACTGGGGGACAGGTCTCACACACTGACCCTCACTGGGGGACAGGTCCCACACACTGACCCTCACTGGGGGAACAGGTCACACACACTGACCCTCACTGGGGGATGGTCCCACACACACACACACTGACCCTCACTGGGGGACAGGTCCCACACACACACACACACTGACCCTCACTGGGGGACAGGTCCCACACACACACACACACTGACCCTCACTGGGGGAACAGGTCACACACACACACACACACACTGACCCTCACTGGGGGATGGTCCCACACACACACACACACTGACCCTCACTGGGGGAACAGGTCCCACACACACACACACTGACCCTCACTGGGGGAACAGGTCACACACACACACACTGACCCTCACTGGGGGATGGTCCCACACATACACGCTCTCACGGTAGAGGAACAAACATTCCACATCCTGCCAATCTCGACACCACCGGGAGACGCACACCAAAACAGATTTACACTCTAATCACGGTTAGAAGAATTATTAAAAGGAAATGTCCACACAGCAAACAGGAGATTGTACGGACAGCTTCTACACAGCGACTACAAAACACACACAGGGACGCAGCACGTCAGGGCAGTCCTGTAGAACCCAGGGTCAAACATTTCTGCCCAGTCCCTGAAAGACTGATTAGATACTTCTTCAGATGTGGTGCTTGGGGACTGAACTGATCTTAAGTAGGTACAGCACACAGAATGTGTACACACTGGGAAAGTGTCCTGGTCCTTTCCGTGGGAGGTGGAGGGCGGCTTTAGCACTCAGTTGCTTCACCTGTAGGCAGAGAAGTTGAAAATAAAATCAGCTGGGTGGTTTATCGCGACGTCTAACGGTACAGCGTCAAGACAACTCTCACGATGCCTGCAAAACTAAAGAGCTGGTCACTGAATTCAGGAAAGGGGGCGGTGTACACGACCCCATCCGTATCCACAGTGCCGAGGTGGCGATGGTCGAGAGCTTCAAGTTCACAAGAGCGAACATCACCAACAATTTGGCCCGGTCCAACCACGTAGACGCCACGGCCAAGAAAGCTCACCAGCGCCTCTCCTTCCTAAAGAAATTCGGCATGACCCCGTTGACCCTCACCAATTTTTTTTTAAACAGATGCCCCACAGAAAGCGTCTTATCCGGATGCATCCCGACTTGGGACGGCAACTGCTCTGCCCAGGACCACAAGAAACCGCAGAGAGTCGCGGACACATCACGGAAACCAGCCTCCCCTCCACGGACTCTGTCTACACTTCCCGCTGCCTTGGTAAAGCAGCCGGCATAACCAAAGATCCCCCCCCCCCCCCACCACCCTGGACATCCTCTCTTCTCTCCCCCCCATCAAAAGCCTGAAAGCACGTAGCAACAGGCTCAAGGACAGCTCTGTTATAAGACTGCTGAATGATAAGATGGACTGTTGACCTCATGATCTACCTCGTCATGGCCCTTGCATCTTATTGTCTGCCTGCATGGCACTCTCTCTGTGACTGTGACACTTTATTCTGCACTCTGCTTCCCTCTGTACTCCCTCGACGGACTTCTGTACGGAATGATCTGTCTGGATGGTACACAGACTAAAACTTTTCTCTGTACATAACAATAATAAACCAATTCCCAAATATTAAAGAGATCCACAGCTCTCGTCCTCAGACATTTCCCTCACGGAGTATGCCCCAAATCTGCCGGTTTCACCGGCTGATGAGGTAGCTGCGTCCCCTCCCGTAAGCCAGTCGTGGGACTAGCCCAGTAGAGAGGGCACCTGCCCCCTGGTTAGAACCACCCCCGAGCAACTCCCCTTCCCTACCTGGTTCGAGGAGGTGCTGTGCTGTTGGAACTCCACTGTTCGAGCGGCTCCTGGAGGGGAGGGGAGGGGAAGAGACACTGTCAGTGACTATCCAAGGCATTTATGTACATAGAACAGGACAGCACAGGAACAGGCCCTTCGGCCCACAGCGTCTGTACACAGACAAAACACACTTACTGACACACACACACACACACACACACACACACACACACACACAGAGGTACTCACAGACGTGCTCACACACACACACACACGCTCACACACACACACACAGAGGCACGAACACATCCCTACCTTTTTTTCTGGTTGAACTTGCATCTGCATTTGGCAGCTATATAACAAAGATAAAAGTTATCAGATCAAAATAATATGACAGGGCAAAGTTTACAACTGAGCGATATCGACACAGTCTGAATCAGTGCAACTCAGACACAGGGTGAGGCTCCCTCCGCACCGTCCCGTCACACACTCCCGGGATCAGACACAGGGTGAGGCTCCCTCCGCACCGTCCCGTCACACACTCCCGGGGTCAGACACAGGGTGAGGCTCCCTCCGCACCGTCCCGTCACACACTCCCGGGGTCAGACACAGGGTGAGGCTCCCTCCGCACCGTCCCGTCACACACTCCCGGGGTCAGACACAGGGTGAGGCTCCCTCCGCACCGTCCCGTCACACACTCCCGGGGTCAGACACAGGGTGAGGCTCCCTCCGCACCGTCCCGTCACACACTCCCGGGGTCAGACACAGGGTGAAGCTCCCTCTACACTGTCCCAATAAAGTAAATCGAACTCTATTACATTTTGAAAAGCAGCCCTAACTGAATGTACATTCCCGTGTCTGAAGACATCTCCCATCCGAGAAACTAAGGTCACATCCAACTCATAAAGTGTGAAGAAACTTCTCTCTCACCCACACCATCTAAAGAGCAGTGTAGTGATCGGGTCTTGTCCTTGTATTCCCTCCCCATCTCTGTGACCCCCCCCGGCCCCCACAACCCTCCCCGCCTCTGTGACCCCCCCTCCCCGTCTCGTCTCCGTGACCCCCCCTCCCTCCCCTACACCCATCCCCGTCTCTGTGACCCCCTTCCCTCCCCTACACCCCTTCCCGTCTCTGTGACCCCCCCCCCCCCACCCCTCCCTGTCTGTGTAACCACCTACACCCCTGCGTTCAGCTGTCCGGGACTGTGTCCCAGCTCTGGGGAGCTGCCACGAGACCAGCCTCCCCCATCGTTTGGGATCGGACGGCAGGGAGCAGGAACAGAAAGGGATTGTTGGAGATTTGGCTCGGAGTCAGGAACAGCAGCTCACGGATCAACAGCCGGCCGTGTGTCACCAGAGGCTGCTGGGGTGTGACGGGTACCGAGATGGTGTAGGGCTGTCAAACTGGGCAGGGGGAGGGTATGTCACCGCCAGCATTGATAAACCGGGCCAGTGCCAGTGAGGGGAAGCCTGCCCTGGAGATAAGGCAGAGCCAAGACCTTGCCCCCAACCGCCCCCGACGCACCCTCACCCTGAGCGACGCCTCCCACAGTCGATCTCCGAGTCTCCCGGGAAACGCAGCCGGTCGATCGCCAGGGTCCAGACGCAGCACCCTCCCCCCACCACCCCTCCTCCAGCTGTGTTCCAAACACCCCCCAGCCCCCTGGGGTTACATTAACCCTTTCAGCACCTACCCAGGAGGATGACGATGCCGATCACACAGAGCACAGCAGCAGCCACCAGCCCGATCACACGCAGCCTGTAGTAATCTGCGGGCGGGAAGGGGGCGGTCAAAGAGAAATGCAGGCCGTTCGTCCCCTCCTGTCTGTGCTGGCCCTCCCCTGACTGACCACCAGGGCATCCACCCCTCCCAGCAGTGCCTTCAACCTCCTGAGGGCGAGGGGGCAGAGCGCCCCACGGGGCAAATTCCACCCCGTTCCAATCCGGGATGTCCAGTCACTTATCCCGGGACGGTGATCCCTGCTCCTGGACGTCACACACCGCTCTCCCTCCACGCCCCCCAACTCCTGGGGTGTCCCTCCCCACTCCCCCCGCACCCCCAGCCCCTCCTCCCTCCCCTCCGTTGCTCTTGCCTCCCACCCCCTTCCTCTCCACCCCTCCCTCCCCTTCTCTTCCCCTCCCTCCCTCTACCCGACCTTCCCGCCCCCACCCTCTCCCGATCTTCCTGCCCCCTCCCTCTGCTCTCCCCCTCCCCCATCACTTCTCCCTCTCTCTCCTCCTCCCCTCCATCTCACATCTCGCTCCCACCCCCCCCCCCCACTGCCCCCTTCCCTGACCTCCGCCTTCTTCCGAGGCATCAGCCGGTCCGTGAGAACCTCAGCCTCAATTCCAGGAAGACTCCAGCCCTTCCCAGTCCCGGGAGCCGGGGTGGGGGGGGAGGGGGGGGGGGTTGCAATCAGATCACTTCCCCGGAGGAGAGTGAGGGAGGAGGGATGGGTGGAGGGGAGTGGGGGGGGAGGGGGAGGGGAAGGAGGGGGGAGGGGAAGAGGGGGGGAGGGGAAGAGGGGGGGAGGGGAAGAGGGGGGGAGGGGAAGAGGGGGGGAGGGGAAGAGGGGGGGGAGGGGAAGAGGGGGGGAGGGGAAGAGGGGGGGAGGGGAAGAGGGGGGGAGGGGAAGAGGGGGGCAGAACTGAGGAGAATGAGGGGGGGGGAGGGGAGGGAGGGGACGTGTCGAGGTCCCAGAATGGGGAGAGGGAGGAGGAGGGGGTTGGGGGGAGAGGGAGAGGAGGCGAGGTTCCAGGATGAGGAGAGGGAGGAGGAGGGGGCTGAGGCAGGGGGAGGGAAAGGGGGTTTGGGGGGGGAGATGAGGGAGACGGGAGGTTGATTCCACAACCCAACCCTCAGTCGTGGGCGGTGCAGCGGAATGGGATCTTGCTGTGCAGAGCAGGCCCCCAAAACCTGATCGCCGATTTCCCCCCCTATTTGTACTTGACAAGGGGCAAGTTCACCCCTCTGTCCCACCATCCGAGGGTCAACAGCCCATTCAATTCCCACCCCCTCAACACCCCGTCCCCGAGGCACCAGCTGCAAAGTGCAGAGACTCACCGTAAGTGAAGCGTTCATCGCTCCTCGAGGGAACTGTGGAGACAAAGAAAGAAGTCAGTGTATGTGTGACCCGTCCCCCAGTGAGGGTCAGTGTGTGTGTGGGACCCGTCCCCCAGTGAGGGTCAGTGTGTGTGTGTGTGTGTGGGACCCGTCCCCCAGTGAGGGTCAGTGTGTGTGTGGGACCCGTCCCCCAGTGAGGGTCAGTGTGTGTGTGGGACCCGTCCCCCAGTGAGGGTCAGTGTGTGTGTGTGTGTGTGGGACCCGTCCCCCAGTGAGGGTCAGTGTGTGTGTGTGTGTGTGTGTGTGTGTGTGTGTGTGTGTGTGTGTGGGACCCATCCCCCAGTGAGGGTCAGTGTGTGTGTGGGACCCATCCCCCAGTGAGGGTCAGTGTGGGACCCGTCCCCCAGAGGGTGTGGGTGTGTGGGTGTGTGTGTGGGACCCGTCCCCCCGAGAGGGTGTGTGTGTGTGTGTGTGTGTGTGTGTGTGTGTGTGTGTGTGACCTATCCCCCAGGGAGGGTGTGTGTGTGTGGGACCCGTCCCCCAGGGAGGGTGTGTGTGTGTGTGTGTGTGTGTGTGTGTGTGTGTGTGTGTGTGTGTGTGGGGGACCCGTCCCCCAGAGAGGGTGTGTGTGTGTGTGTGTGTGTGGGACCCGTCCCCCAGAGAGGGTGTGTGTGTGTGTGTGGGACCCATCCCCCCGAGAGGTTGTGTGTGTGTGTGTGTGTGTGTGTGTGTGTGTGTGTGTGTGTGTGTGTGTGTGTGTGTGTGTCCCGTCTCCCAGTGAGGGTCTCATTCACCAGTGAGGGTCAGCGCGCCCACGAGCGAGGGACGGGACGGGAAGCCAGTGGCGGTGGGGGAGGGGAACCCCAGTCCCCTCAAGTTCAAGCCTGGAGGCAACAGACGGGAGTGGCTGGCAGCTCCTCCGGGGACGAGAGAGCGAAGGGGGTCGTCCCATGGGATACGGGATCATCTGTCGAGCGTTCCCAACCGGATGGTGAAGAGGAACTCACTGTTATCCACGGCATGCACTCCGAGGGTTGCTGCAGGAGTAAATGGGACCATGTTACAGAGTCACTGGACGCAGGGCGCCAAGCGCACGACCCCTGCTCACACTACCCACGCTCAACACTCTCAGACTCCAGAGCAGAGCCAAAACGCGAGCCAGAAGTCAACTCGACACAGTGCCCAGCGTTCCCAAACCCGGAATTATCACCTGCAGACTGAAGAGGTTTGGGGGTTCACGTGGTGGCATTGGAGACTTCACACAGGGTACGGTACCGGCGGGGACGGGTCCGTCGCTGTGTAACACCGGGGTACGGTACCGGCGGGGACGGGTCCGTCGCTGTGTAACACCGGGGTACGGTACCGGCGGGGACGGGTCCGTCGCTGTGTAACACCGGGGTACGGTACCGGCGGGGACGGGTCCGTCGCTGTGTAACACCGGGGTACGGTACCGGCGGGGACGGGTCCGTCGCTGTGTAACACCGGGGTACGGTACCGGCGGGGACGGGTCCGTCGCTGTGTAACACCGGGGTACGGTACCGGCGGGGACGGGTCCGTCGCTGTGTAACACCGGGGTACGGTACCGGCGGGGACGGGTCCGTCGCTGTGTAACACCGGGGTACGGTACCGGCGGGGACGGGTCCGTCGCTGTGTAACACCGGGGTACGGTACCGGCGGGGACGGGTCCGTCGCTGTGTAACACCGGGGTACAGTACCGGCAGGGACGGGTCTGTCACTGTGTACCACTGAGGTACAGTTTAAAACCAGCAGAAATACTTGCCAGCTCATTTTGTTTTCTGTCTGTATCTGTATAAAGGGCTGAAATATCTCCAACAGAGTGTATCAGAGGGGCTGGAGTCAAATCAAAATTTGCCCCTGGAATTGGCCAGTTTCCAAGTCCCAGCCTGTGTCGCAGTCTTTAAACATCCTGCCCGCAAGGTGGAATCCTCCCACAACCAGCTGCCGATACAACTGGCATGAGTCGCTGTTCCTCCCTCCTGTCCTTGTCTAGCCTTCAAGGTCAGAAGCTGAGCTTGGCTCTGCATTTCTGCTCTTCCCTCCCTCCCTCGCTCTCGCTCCCTCTCTCCCTGCCCTTCCCCTCCCACACACATCTCCCTCGCCCGTCCTCTGACGGGAACCTGGGCCCTTTCGATATTTTAGATGTAGATATTTATTTATTAGTCACATGTAGATCGAAACACACAGTGAAATGTGTCTTTTGCGTCGAGTGTTCTGGGGGCAGCCCGCAAGTGTCACCACGCTTCCGGCGCCAACATAGCACGCCCACAACTTCCTAACCCGTACGCCTTTGGAATGTGGGAGGAAACCGGAGCACCCGGAGGAAACCCACGCAGACACGGGGAGAACGTACAAACTCCTCACAGACAGTGGCCGGAATCGAACCCGGGTCGCTGGCGCTCTAATAGTGTTACGCTGACCGCTACACTACCGTGCCTGCCCTCAATCTCTGTATATAAAACCCCATTTAAATCTCCCACCCCTCTCCTTAAACCTACACCCTCTTGTACTTGGTATCCCTACAGGGGGCAAAAAGACTCTGTCTACCCGGTCTCTGTGTCTCGTACACCTCAGGGAAAACAGTCCCAGGGTATCCGAGCTCTCCCCATGACCAAAGTCCTCCAAACCAGGCAACATCCTGGATCTAGCCGGCATCTTTTCCCCCCAGGGTTGGAACGTCTAATACCAGAGGGCGTGCATTCAAGGAACTCAGGGGCAAGTTCAAAGGAGATGTGCGGGGCAAGTTTTTATACACAGAGAGCAGTGGGTGCCTGGAATGTGCTGCCAGGGGTGGGGGTGGAGGCAGATACAATAGAGGGGGTTAAGAGGCTCTGAGACAGACACATGGATGTGTGGGGAATGGAGGGAGATGCACCGTGTGCAGGCAGAAGGGATTAGTTTAGTTGGACATTACTAACATAATTGGTTCAGTACAACATTGGGCCTGTTCTTCTGCTGTACTCTACAAATCTCTGCACTCTCTCCAGAGCGATCACGTTCTTGACCTGAAAATGGTTGGGTGTGTTGTGACAAGGACACAGCGACTCCACAGCGGGAGACAGATAGACTGAGTGATTGGGTGAAAGCCTGGTTTAGCTGGGGAATTGTGCCATGTACCCTGGCATTAGGAATCAGGAGGTGAATAGTTTCCTAACTGGAGCCCAGTTCTGGTCGCCCTGCTGTAGGAAAGATGCCATTAAGCTGGAAAGAGCACAGAAGGAGATTTACAGGGATGTTGCCGGGATTCGAGGGACCGAGTTACAGAGAGAGGCTGGGCAGGTTGGGAGTGTTGGAGACTGAGGGGTGACCTCATAGAGGTGTACAAAATCATGAGGGGCATCGATAGGGTAGATGTACACATTCTTTATCCCGCCAGGGTTGGGGAATCAAGAACTAGAGGGCACAGGTTTAAGGTGAGAGGGGAAAAGAGGTTTAATTGGAAACTGAGGGGGCAACTTTTTCACCCAGAGGGCGGTCCGTCTGTGGAACGAGCTGGTCGAGACAGGTACATCAACCGCATTTAAAAGGTACTTGGATGGGAAAGGTTCAGAGGGACATGGGCCAAACGGGAATAGCTTCGATGGGCATCTTGGCTGGCATGGACCAGTTGGGCTGAAGGGCCTGTTTCAGTGCTGTATGACTCCGGAGAGAGATTGACGAGCAAGTGCAGTTCAGAAGGATCGAGGCATTCTACAGCACGAACCACAGGCAGGGTCCGACAAGTCGTTGAAAGCAAATGGGACCTTGGCCTTCGTTGCAGTTTAAGGATGGCGAGGTTTTGTCCCAGTCAGGACAGGGTCCATCTGGAACACTGCGCACGGTGTTGGTCGCAGATTTAGGAACATAGAAACACAGAAACATAGAAAACCTACAGCACAGTACAGGACCTTCGGCCCACAAAGCTGTGCCGAACATGTCCCTACCTTAGAAATTACTAGGCTTACCCATAGCCCTCTATTTTTCTCAGCTCCATGTACCTATCCAACAGTCTCTTCAAAGACCCTATCGTATCCGCCTCCACCACCGTTGCCGGCAGCCCGTTCCACACACTCACCACTCTCTGAGTAAAAAACTTACCCCTGACATCTCCTCTGTACCTACTCCCCAGCACCTTAAACCTGTGTCCTCTTGTGGCCACCATTTCAGCCCTGGGGAAAAGCCTCTGACTATCCACACGATCAATGCCTCTCATCATCTTATATATCAGGTCCCCCCTCATCCTCCGTCGCTCCAAGGAGAAAAGGCCGAGCTTCCCTCAACCTGTTTTCATAAGGCACGCTCCCCAATCCAGGCAATATCCTTGTAAATCTCCTCTGCACCCTCTCTATGGCTTCCACATCCTTCCTGTGGTGAGGCAACCAGAACTGAGCACAGTACTCCAAGTGGGGTCTGACCAGGGTCCTATACAGCTGCAACATTACCTCTCGGCTCCTAAATCCTAATTTAATCTGGACAAGCTCGAGGTATTGCACTTTGGACGATCGAAAGTACACAGTTAATGGCAGGACCTTTAACAGGCCTGACGTACAGAGGGATATTCCTTCAACCCTCTTTTCGATAGCCGTAATGTGGGGAATAGAAGACTCCCAATCTACGGTTCTTATAATTCCACACATCTCTATCACCCCTCATTCTCCTGCACTCCAGGGTAAACAGTGTATCCGATCAGTGACTAAATCCCTCCAATCCAGGCAACGTCCTGGTGAATCCCCTCCGCACTGTCTCCAGTACTATGGTGACCAGAACCGCACGCACAGCTCCAAGTGCAGTCTGACCCGTGTTTTGTGACGTTGCAACAAAACATCTCAAACAGCCTCCTTGTCTGGAATCAAGGAATCTCCCCGGTACATCAGCCTTGCCACCCCTGGGATCAGTCACAAATCGCTCACTCACTTTCAGGTCAAGAACATGGAGATCAGAATTGCCCAGAGTGAAGCTCCCTCTTCACCGTCCCGTCACACACTCCCGGGGTAAGACACAGGGTGAAGCTTCCTCTGCACCGTCCCATCACACACTCCCGGGGTCAGACACAGGGTGAAGCTCCCTCCACACTGTCCCATCACACACTCCCAGGGTCAGACACAGGGTGAAGTGCTGGATTATACTCCAGTTGTGATTGTATCAAGTCTGTGTACAACTGTAGCAAGACATCTTTGCTCCTGAACTCAAAACCTCTTGCACAGAGAACCGAATGCACACTCACTGTGTCATTCCAAGACCAGACAGTTAATTAAACCCTTTACGCTGTGTACACAAAGCCCAACATTAACCGGTGGTCTGAAATCAACGGAGATTCCATCTTACTGAACAAACAGTTTTGCCCAGACTCATTCAGAGGTACAATCTCAAAGTTCACAGACGAAAACACAATTTGAGGAACGTGTTCTGGGAGTTGGACAAGGAAGAGAAATGAGAGCATCTGGGGCAAGTTGACAGCAGATACAGTTCAAAGGGACGGGGTGTGAGACTGGCTCACACAGATCTCTCTGTCGTTGAGTTGGATCCTCGTTATTCCCACACCCCTATCCTCCTGGGTCAAGAATTCCACCGACTCACAGTTGGAATGAAGAAATGTCTGACCCCCTTCTCCTGAGACCCTGCCCTCTCGGAGGGCATAACAACCTCTCCGTGCCCTCCTTCCCCCAGCTCAACCCCTCTCGGAAACCCGGGATCACTTCCCGATTTCCCTAACCCCGGGGAAGGTCGGCTAATCTACACGATGGGGGGGGTGGGGGGTGGTTGGGGAGGTCTGTTCTTCCTGGAATGGAGGAAGCTGGGGGGTCCTGACTGAGGAGGACAAACAAAGGTAGACAGCGGCTTGGGACGGCAACTGCTCTGCCCGGGACCGCAAGAAACCGCAGAGAGATGCGGACACAGAACGGAAACCAGCCTCCCCTCCACGGACTCTGTCTACACTTCCCGCTGCCTCAGGAAAGCAGCCGGCATAATCAAAGACCCCCACCCACCCCGGTGGGTGTCCTCTACGCCTCTCCCACGGCGCAGCACTCCTGCCCCTCCCCTGGGGCTACCTTCCACCATCTGAGCCACAACCGCGCCCCCTCACAAAGCCCCTTAAAATCTACGCCCCGCCCCCCACCACCACACACACAAGCCAAACACCCTCCCAGAACTAAACAAACCTCGACTTGATAGAGGTGTACAAGATGATAAGAGGCATAGATCAAGTGGACAGTCAGAGACTTTTCCCCAGGGTGACAATGGCTAACACGAGGGGACATAATTTTAAGGTGATTGGAGGAAGGTACAAGGGGGATGTCAGGGGTAAGTTTTTTTTTTACACAGCGAGTGGCGGGTGCGTGGAACGCACTGCCGGCAGAGGTGGTGGGGGCAGATACATTAGAGATATTTAAGAGACTCTTAGATAAACACATGAATGATAGAGAAATGGAGGGGCTATGTGGGAGGGAAGGGGTAGATAAATCTTAGAGCAGGATCTTAGATCTCAGATCTGTGTGGGTTTCCTCCGGGTGCTCCGGTTTCCTCCCACATTCCAAAGACGTCCGGGTTAGGAAGTTGCGGGCGTGCTATGTTGGCGCCAGAAGTGTGGCGACATTTGCGGGCTGCCCCCAGAACACTCTACACAAAAGATGCATTTCACTGTGCGTTTCGATGTACACGTGACTAATAAAGAGACCTTATCTTATCTCTAGAGAAAGAGAGGGCTACGTGGGAGGGAAGGGTTAGATAGATCTTAGAGCAGGATAAAATGTCGGCACCACATTGTGGGCCGAAGGGCCTGTACTGTGCTGTAACGTTCTATGTGAACCACCGCATTCTACAGAGTCAGTCAGCACGCAAACATTTCCTCCATGTAGCGCCCCAGACTATCCGCCCCAACGCGTGTATGCCAGCCCACCAACCAATCCCACTCCAGTGGGAGCTTCCCTCCCCGCCCCCCGCCCCCCCCCACCATAACCTCTTCCCCATGCAAGGTGAACAGTCTCGTAAAACCTCTCAGGGGTTGCAAGTTTAACAGGGGCCATTGAGTTAGCGGCTGACTTCCTGAAAGGGCTTGTTAAGTCGTAAAAAAAAGTATCAGGTGCACTGAATAGTTCTGCCGGCCAAAGGCCACGAGCCAGAAAGTCAAGTGTTCTCAACCAGTCTCAAGGTCAGTATAGCTCAGAGCACAGACCTTGACAAACCCCTGCCTACTCACTGCCCAGCCTTGCAATCTCCCTCAGGAGACACTGAGACATGGAGTCACTGAGCTTGTTAGCAGGGGGAGGGGAGAAAAAGGAATTTGTTCTTTTTTTTTGGGAGGGGAGGGGTGGGGTTGGGTTGTTAGAGAGGGAAGTGTGGAACTTAGGACCCAGGCCGTTGGTGCTACTGGGGGCCGGAGGGTTCTTTTTTTTTACAGAGACGGGGAGGGGTGTAGGGGCCAGAGAGGGGTGGAGGTTCACAGAGATGGGAAGGGGTGTAGGAGCCGGAGGGTGGGGGCAGGAGTCACAGAGACGGGGAGGGCTGTAGGGAGTCACAGAGACGGGGTGTTTGGGCTGGAGGGGGTCACAGACACGGGGAGGGATGCAGGGGCCGGAGGGGATAACAGAGAGGGGGAGGGGTGCAGGGGCAGGGGGTGGGGGGGTCACAGATGGGGAGGGGGAAGGTTACAGAGACAGGGAGGGATGTAGCAGCCAGAAGACACTCCTTTCATAATTCGTAAGGGGGTACATGAGGCACCCCAGCCACTATCGGGGTGGGGGGGGAGAAAACACCCCTCACCTGACTTCACTGACTGTCCAGTGTGTGTCCTAGGTGGTGAAGAGCAAACGGGAGGGGTGTTGGGACCCGAGAGGGCAGCCCGAGGGCAGGGCTCCTGTCTGCAACGGCAGTGCTGGAGGGAGATGAACCCTCGTGTGTGACGTCCCCACAGGCTCTGGGTCCTCACGGCAGCGTCTGCCCAAACCCCATCATCCGTCTCACCCACTGCCGGATACAGTGCAGAGACAGATCCCACACAGCTGCACATCCGCAGGGAGTGCGGGAGGGAGGGAGCAGGAGGGAGAGATGAGGTAGGGGGGGCAGGAGGGAGGGGATCAGGGAGGGAGGGAGGGAGAGAGAGGGGGGGATCAGGGAGGGAGGGAGAGAGAGGGGGGGATCAGGGAGGGAGGGAGAGAGAGGGGGGGATCAGGGAGGGAGGGAGAGAGAGGGGGGGATCAGGGAGGGAGGGAGAGAGAGGGGGGGATCAGGGAGGGAGGGAGAGAGATGGGGGGGATCAGGGAGGGAGGGAGAGAGATGGGGGGGGATCAGGGAGGGAGGGAGAGAGAGGGGGGGATCAGGGAGGGAGGGAGAGAGATGGGGGGATCAGGGAGGGAGGGAGAGAGATGGGGGGGATCAGGGAGGGAGGGAGAGAGATGGGGGGGATCAGGGAGGGAGGGAGAGAGATGGGGGGGATCAGGGAGGGAGGGAGAGAGATGGGGGGGATCAGGGAGGGAGGGAGAGAGATGGGGGGGGATCAGGGAGGGAGGGAGAGAGATGGGGGGGGATCAGGGAGGGAGGGAGAGAGATGGGGGGGATCAGGGAGGGAGGGAGAGAGCTGGGGGGGATCAGGGAGGGAGGGAGAGAGATGGGGGGGATCAGGGAGGAGGGAGAGAGATGGGGGGGATCAGGGAGGGAGGAGAGAGATGGGGGGGATCAGGGAGGGAGGGAGAGAGATGGGGGGGATCAGGGAGGGAGGGAGAGAGATGGGGGGATCAGGGAGGGAGGGAGAGAGATGGGGGGGATCAGGGAGGGAGGGAGAGAGATGGGGGGATCCGGGAGGGAGGGCGAGAGATGGGGGGGATCAGGGGGGAGGGGAGGGCGAGAGATGGGGGGGATCAGGGAGGGAGGGAGAGAGATGGGGGGGATCAGGGAAGGGAGGGAGAGAGAGATGGGGGGATCAGGGAGGGAGGGAGAGAGATGGGGGGGATCAGGGAGGGAGGGAGAGAGATGGGGGGGATCAGGGAGGGGAGGGAGAGAGATGGGGGGGATCAGGGAGGGAGGGAGAGAGATGGGGGGGGATCAGGGGAGGGAGGGAGAGAGATGGGGGGGATCAGGGAGGGAGGGAGAGAGATGGGGGGATCAGGGAGGGAGGGAGAGAGATGGGGGGGATCAGGGAGGGAGGGAGAGAGATGGGGGGGATCAGGAGGGAGGGAGAGAGATGGGGGGGATCAGGGAGGGAGGGAGAGAGATGGGGGGATCAGGGAGGGAGGAGAGAGAGGGGGGATCAGGAGGGAGGGAGAGAGATGGGGGGGATCAGGGAGGGAGGGAGAGAGAGGGGGGATCAGGGAGGGAGGGAGAGATGGGGGGGATCAGGGAGGGAGGGAGAGAGAGGGGGGATCAGGGAGGGAGGGAGAGAGATGGGGGGGATCAGGGAGGGAGGGAGAGAGATGGGGGGATCAGGGAGGGAGGGAGAGAGATGGGGGGGATCAGGGAGGGAGGGAGAGAGATGGGGGGGATCAGGGAGGGAGGGAGAGAGATGGGGGGGATCAGGGAGGGAGGAGAGAGATGGGGGGATCAGGGAGGGAGGGAGAGAGATGGGGGGGATCAGGGAGGGAGGGAGAGAGATGGGGGGGATCAGGGAGGGAGGGAGAGAGGGGGGGATCAGGGAGGGAGGGAGAGAGAGGGGGGGGATCAGGGAGGGAGGGAGAGAGATGGGGGGATCAGGGAGGGAGGGAGAGAGAGGGGGGATCAGGGAGGGAGGGAGAGAGAGGGGGGGATCAGGGAGGGAGGGAGAGAGAGGGGGGATCAGGGAGGGGAGAGAGAGAGGGGGGGATCAGGAGGGAGGGAGAGAGAGGGGGGGATCAGGGAGGAGGGAGAGAGGGGGGGGATCAGGGAGGGAGGGAGAGAGGGGGGGGATCAGGGAGGGAGGGAGAGAGAGGGGGGATCAGGGAGGGAGGGAGAGAGAGGGGGGATCAGGGAGGGAGGGAGAGAGAGGGGGGATCAGGGAGGGAGGGAGAGAGAGGGGGGATCAGGGAGGGAGGGAGAGAGAGGGGGGATCAGGGAGGGAGGGAGAGAGAGGGGGGATCAGGGAGGGAGGGAGAGAGGGGGGGATCAGGGAGGGAGGGAGAGAGAGGGGGGATCAGGGAGGGAGGGAGAGAGAGGGGGGATCAGGGAGGGAGGGAGAGAGAGGGGGGATCAGGGAGGGAGGGAGAGAGAGGGGGGATCAGGGAGGGAGGGAGAGAGAGGGGGGATCAGGGAGGGAGGGAGAGAGAGGGGGATCAGGGAGGGAGGGAGAGAGAGGTGGGATCAGGGAGGGAGGGAGAGAGAGGGGGGATCAGGGAGGGAGGGAGAGAGAGGGGGATCAGGGAGGGAGGAGAGAGAGGGGGATCAGGGAGGGAGGGAGGAGAGAGGGGGGATCAGGGAGGGAGGAGAGAGAGGGGGATCAGGGAGGGAGGGAGAGAGAGTGGGGATCAGGGAGGGAGGGAGAGAGAGGGGGGATCAGGGAGGGAGGGAGAGAGAGGGGGGGATCAGGGAGGGAGGGAGAGAGAGGTGGGATCAGGGAGGGAGGGAGAGAGAGGGGGGATCAGGGAGGGAGGGAGAGAGAGGGGGGATCAGGGAGGGAGGGAGAGAGAGGGTGGATCAGGGAGGGAGGGAGAGAGAGGGGGGATCAGGGAGGGAGGGAGAGAGAGGGGGGATCAGGGAGGAGGGATGAGAGAGGGGGGATCAGGGAGGAGAGGGAGAGAGAGGGGGGATCAGGGAGGGGGGAGAGAGAGGGGGGATCAGGGAGGGAGGGAGAGAGAGGGGGGATCAGGAGGGGGGAGAGAGAGGGGGATCAGGGAGGGAGGGAGAGAGAGGGGGGATCAGGGAGGGAGGGAGAGAGAGGGGGGATCAGGAGGGAGGGAGAGAGAGGGGGGATCAGGGAGGGAGGGAGAGAGAGGGGGGATCAGGGAGGGAGGGAGAGAGAGGGGGGATCAGGGAGGGAGGGAGAGAGAGGGGGGATCAGGGAGGGAGGGAGAGAGAGGGGGGATCAGGGAGGGAGGGAGAGAGAGAGGGGGGATCAGGGAGGGAGGGAGAGAGAGGGGGGATCAGGGAGGGAGGGAGAGAGAGGGGGGATCAGGGAGGGAGGGAGAGAGAGGGGGATCAGGGAGGGAGGGAGAGAGAGGGGGGATCAGGGAGGGAGGGAGAGGAGAGAGGGGGATCAGGGAGGGAGGGAGAGAGAGAGAGGGGGGATCAGGGAGGGAGGGAGGAGAGAGAGGGGGGGATCAGGGAGGGAGGGAGAGAGAGGGGGGGATCAGGGAGGGAGGGAGGGAGAGAGAGGGGGGATCAGGGAGGGAGGGAGGGAGAGAGAGGGGGGGATCAGGGAGGGAGGGAGAGAGAGGGGGGGATCAGGGAGGGAGGGAGAGAGAGGGGGGGATCAGGGAGGGAGGGAGAGAGAGGGGGGGATCAGGGAGGGAGGGAGAGAGAGGGGGGGATCAGGGAGAGAGGGAGGAGAGAGAGGGGGGGATCAGGGAGGGGGGGAGGGAGAGAGAGGGGGGATCAGGGAGGGAGGGAGGGAGAGAGAGGGGGGATCAGGGAGGGAGGGAGAGGACAGGGGGGATCAGGGGGGAGGGAGGGAGAGAGAGGGGGGATCAGGGAGGGAGGGAGGGAGAGAGAGGGGGGGATCAGGGAGGGAGGAGAGAGACAGGGGGGATCAGGGAGGGAGGGAGGGAGAGAGAGGGGGGATCAGGGAGAGAGGGAGGGAGAGAGAGGGGGGATCAGGGAGGGAGGGAGAGACAGGGGGGATCAGGGAGGGAGGGAGAGACAGGGGGGATCAGGGAGGGAGGGAGGGAGAGAGAGGGGGGATCAGGGAGGGAGGGAGGGAGAGAGAGGGGGATCAGGGAGGGAGAGGAGGGAGAGAGAGGGGGGATCAGGGAGAGAGGGAGGGAGAGAGAGGGGGGATCAGGGAGAGAGGGAGGGAGGGGACACACACGGACGGGGAAATGGCTCAGTAAAGAAAATCCAGTCTCTCACCAGCCACAAGCACCACGATCCCGACCAGCGCTCCCAACATGTTGTCCTGGACACAGAGGGGAGAAGATGTGTCACTTGAGCCACAAACACACTTCGGGTGGATTATCCACAAACCCCCCCCCCAACCCCTCCCCACCCCAGTGACCTCCAGAAGGTCATTCACCACCGTCTCTCCCAGCTCCACACACCCAGCGAAAGTTTCTCCAACTTTCTGCACACTTCACTCCCTCCTGTTCCAAAACTCTCTCTTGCCCCCCCCCCACTCCCCTCAAGAGCAAAGCGACAATCTTTTTAAATCCCTTTTTGGGGGGGGGAGGGAATCGATCGAATGGCAAACGGCTTCCAAACGCTCTCCCAGAGCACAGTCGTGCCTTGTGAGGAAAACATTCCAACCATTTCTCTCGGGGGAAGAGATAGGAAAAACACAGACACACACTGTTGCACTGATCCGGGTCAGAGTCGCTTCTAAAATGGGATTGTGAGCAGATTTCCTGCTTTACACAGACACACAATCCGATGCTCACAAAGTCCACGAATCCAAAGACAAGGGGTGAGGAGGGCGGAAGGGAGGGGGTGAGGAGAGAGGGAGGGAGGGATGGCTCCCTTTTAAACACAACAGGCCCAAGACTCACAAACAAAATAACATCCATCAGACACGTTGGGAGTGGGAGGTTTGAAATTGGGGGAACAACTGGGGATTAAAACTCACGACTCCGCAGCTTGCTCCAGACAACACAGAGGGAGTAAGAAACTCACGGCGAAGACGGGAGAGCCAGAATCAACAGCTACGTTGAATAACTAGTCTCTCACCCACACCCAAGGCAAAGGGGGGGGAGGAGACAGAGTCACAGAGAGAGGGAGATTAACCCTTCTGTGTAAAACATTACTGAGATGTTCGTCACGGCTTGGATCTGGCACCCAGAGGGATTTTAACACGTTACTCGCCCTTTCCAGCGCAGTTCTGGATTAAAGTTTTAAATTTGACAAGTCCATTCGGCCCGTCGCTGCCCTGCTGTACGAGGGGATGGGATTCCCCAATCGTCGATGGGATCCCCTCTCCACCCCCTCCGGCAGTGAGGAGGGGGGGGTGTCCTCCTCGCCGTCCCCCTTCCCCCAACTCCTCCCCCCCCACACAGGGCGGCGCTCCCTCGTCTGAGCCCTTCCCGCGGCGCTCCCTCCTCGCCGCCTCTCTACCCACCCCCTCCTCCCGCAGCGAGGCGATCCCTCCCCGCCGCCGCCTCCCCCTCCCTCCCGCCCGCCCGCAGCGAGGCGATCCCTCCTCGCCGCCCGACCCCTCTAGCATGGGGCGGCGCTCCCTCGTCAGGGCGCTCCCTCCTCTCCGCCTCTCCCGCGGCGAGGCGATCCCTCCTCGCCGCCCCCACCCTCCCGCAGCGGCACCTCACCGCTCCCCTCCCACAGGGAGGCGCTCCCTCACCACCCTCCCCTGATTGCCCCATCCCCAGCGGCGCGGGCTCCCTCCTCGCCACCCCTCCCGCGGCGCTCCCTCCTCGCCGCCCCTCCCGCAGGAATCAAAGGAAAAGCTCGGGCGAGGTTTTCAGGAAATGTTGGTTTACAGCGATGACCTTCTCTTCTGAGTTACACGTGTTGAAATAATTGATGTTCTTAACAGGTCCCCGGGAGTGGGTTACAGGCTGGGGTCTGATCCAGGGGTTCGGGGGGTTTATATATAGAATAACAGGTCCCCGGGAGTGGGTTACAGGCTGGGAGCTAATCCAGGGGTTCGGGGGGTTTATATATAGAATAACAGGTCCCCGGGAGTGGGTCACAGGCTGGGAGCTAATCCAGGGGTTCGGGGGGTTTATATATAGAATAACAGGTCCCCGGGAGTGGGTTACAGGCTGGGGTACTGATCCAGGGGTTCAGGGGGTTTATACATAGAATAACAGGTCCCCGGGAGTGGGTTACAGGCTGGAGATGATCCAGGGGTTTCAGGGGGTTTATATATAGAATAACAGGTCCCCGGGAGTGGGTTACAGGCTGGGAGATGATCCAGGGGTTCAGGGGGTTTATACATAGAATAACAGGTCCCCGGGAGTGGGTTACAGGCTGGGAGATGATCCAGGGGTTCAGGGGGTTTATATATAGAATAACAGGTCCCCGGGAGTGGGTTACAGGCTGGGAGCTGATCCAGGCGTTCAGGGGGTTTATATATAGAATAACAGATCCCCGGGAGTGGGTTACAGGCTGGGATCTGATCCAGGGGTTCGGGGGGGTTTATATATAGAATAACAGGTCCCGGGAGTGGGTTACAGGCTGGGATCTGATCCAGGGGTTCAGGGGGGTTTATATATAGAATAACAGATCCCCGGGAGTGGGTTACAGGCTGGGATCTGATCCAGGGGTTCGGGGGGGTTTATATATAGAATAACAGGTCCCCGGGAGTGGGTTACAGGCTGGGATCTGATCCAGGGGTTCGGGGGGGTTTATATATAGAATAACAGGTCCCCGGGAGTGGGTTACAGGCTGGGCTCAGTTTGAATATTTAATGACATCTGGCGCTGTGTCGCGGTAACTGAAGATTTGTGTAATTACTGTACAGTCAGGTTACGCGGGTCAGGCAGTTGTGCCTCTGGTGCTTTGGGCAGTATTCACTGGGGCGTTTGACTGTGACTGTCACCGGGCCCGTGTGTTCCTTGACCTCCGTTGACCTGCTCCCCGTGCCCTCCGGACCTGATTCAGCAGCAGACAGCAAAGCAACTTAAGCCGGGTGCAGTAGCTGGTGAGAAGGGGGCAGAGGCAGACAGAGTGGGGGAGGGAGAGGAGGAGAAGAGGGGAGAGAAGAGAGAGAGAGGGGGGAAAGATGAGGGAGAGGGGGAAGACAGAGAGAGAGGGGAGACAGGGGGAGAGAGGAAGGGAGAAAAGGGGGAGAGAGAAGGGGAGAGAGGGGGGAAGGGAGGGAGGGAGGGAAGGGGTCAGAGAAGAGGGGAGGGGAGAGAGGAAGTTGGAGACAGTGATTTGACAAAACCATTTGTTCACAATGACCGGTGAAGCTCCCGTTCTGCGAGACTCCACTGATATCCCGAGGCGTTTACCTGTCAGTCCAACCATTCCGGCTCCCACCACCGATTCCCAATGCCCGTTGTACCAGCCACGGGCAAGAGGAGCAGGAACACCGAGACAGAGGTCTCAAGGAGTCTGCGCCGGCATAATCAAGGAGCATCTCCCCCACACCTCCCCCTGTGTATCAGACAGAGTGGGGATCTGGTCATTGACTTCAGGAAAGGGGGCGGTGTACATGCTCCTGTCTACATTCACCGGTGCTGAGGTCGAGAGGGTCGAGAGCTTCAAGTTCTTGGGTGTGAAAATCACCAACAGCCTGTCCTGGTCAAATCACGTAGATGCCACGGCCAAGAAAGCTCACCAGCACCTCTACTTCCTCAGGAGTCTAAAGAAATTCGGTTTGTCCCCTTTGACACCCCACCAACTTTTACCGATGCACCATAGAAAGCTCCTATCCGGATGTATCACGGCTTGGTACGGCAACTGCTCTGCCCGGGACCGCAAGAAACTGCAGAGAGTTGTGGACACAGCCAGTGCGTCACGGACACCAGCCTCCCCTCGGGACTGTCTTTACCTCTCGCTGCATTGGTGTAGCAGCCGGCATAATCAAAGACCCCACCCACCCGGGTCATTCTCTCTTCTCTCCTCTTCCATCGAGTAGAAGATACAGGAGCCTGAGGACACGTACCACCAGACTCAAGGACAGCTTCTACCCCACTGTGATAAGACTATTGAACAGTTCCCCTTATACGATGAGATGGACTCTGACCTCACGATCTACCTTGTTGTGACCTTGCACCTTATTGCACTGCACTTTCTCTGTAGCTGTGACACTTTACTCTGTACTGTTATTGTTTTTACCTGTACTACATCAATGCACTCTGTACTAACCCAATGTAACTGCACTGTGTAATGAATGACCTGTACGATCGGTATGCAAGACAAGTTTTTCACTGGACCTCAGTACAAGTGACAAAAACCAATTCCAATACCAAACCGTAGATACACTGGAGGAGTGACCCACGTAAATGTTACGGAGACCAGCGTTCCCTGCCTATGTTATGGGGAACACCACCCCACGATTACTTTTGGGAACAACGGCCACCACGTATGTTATATGGAATGTCAGTGTCTGTGTATCTGACAGGGAACAGCGGTGTACCTGCGACCAGTCCGGTTGAGTTTGGTATTGGTTTATTATTGTCACTTGTACCGAGGTACAGTGAAAAACTTGTCTTGCAAACCGATCGTACAGGTCAATTCATTACACAGTGCAGTTACAATGAGTTAGTATAAAGTGCATTGAGGTAGTACAGGGTAAAAACAATAACATTACAGAGTTAAAGTGTCAAAGCTACAGAGAAAGTGCAGTGCAATAAGGTGCAAGGTCACAACAAGGTAGATCGTGAGGTCAGAGTCCATCTCATCGTATAAGGGAACTGTTCAATAGTCTTATCACAGTGGGGCAGAAGCTGTCCTTGAGCCTGGTGGTACGTGCCCTCAGGCTCCTGTATCTTCTACCCGAAGGAAGAGGAGAGAAGAGAGGATGACCCAGGTGGGTGGGGTCTTTGATTATGCTGGCTGCTACACCAAGACAATGAGAGGTAAAGACAGAGTCTGAGGAGGGGAGGCTGGTTTCTGTGACGCACTGGGCTGTGTCCACAACTCTCTGCAGCTTCTTGTGGTCCTGGGCAGAGCAGTTGCCGTACCAAGCCATGATGCATCCAGATAGGATGCTTTCTATGGTGCATTGATAAATTTGGTGAGAGTCAAGGGGGACAAACCAAATTTCTTTAGCCTCCTGAGGAAGTGGAGGTGCTGGTGAGCTTTCTTGGTCGTGTCATCTATGTGATTTGACCAGGACAGGCTCTTGGTGATGGTTGCTGGTCAGTGGTGTCCCCATGTTGGTGTTGGGAACGCCACTAAACGTCGAGGGGAGGTGGTGAGACTCTCTCCTGTGGGGGACAGTCACTGCCCACTGATGTCTGGGTCTCGCTGCCCGCAGGGGTGGGCTGGTTCTTTGGCTGAGGGCTCGTGGATGGGTTGGAACCAGGAATGCATCGGTGAACATCCCCAGTCCTGACCTTACGATGGAATGAAGGTCACTGACAGAGCAGCTGAAATTGGTTGGGCCTAGGACACGGCCCCCACGGAGATTGTCCCGAGACTGGGGATGGTTGACCACCTTCCCCCAACCTCCAGACCAGTCTTCCTCAGTGCGGGGTCCGACTTGTCACTGGAGACTTTCCCCCTCAGATGGCCGTTGCCCTCAAGCTTCACCAGGCCTCCTCACTGCCACACTCAGTCAAACACTGCCCAGACATCCAGGGTGGTCACCCCCACCACCCCCACTCTCCTCTGAGTACCCAAGCAGCCCAATTGGTCCACATGGGGCACCAAGGTTGAGATGGGGTCTGGTCCTGGGGAAACCAAACATGAATGATCTGGTCATCAGCAAGCAAGTGCTGTGTGACGATACCATCAATGGTGTCTTCCCTCACCTCCATAGAGATCCTCTCCTTGGGAAGGGAATATCAGGATTGGATTTATCCTGCTTTTTGTTTGGAATGGGACAATTCCTGGGCAATTCCCACCACCCCCCCCCCCATTCCTGGATGGATCCCAGCTGGGAAGAGGAAACATCCATCACTGATGGATTGATAGAAAGCTTGGGGGGGGGGGGGGGGGGGGGTAGGTGGGAAGGGGAGAATCCAGCTGCAATCATTTAGGGAGACAGACAGGGAGGGATGCATGGGGCCGGTGGGGGGGTCACAGTGGGAGAAATGTGGGGGCGGGGGCGGGGGGTCGCAGAGACGGGGAGAGAAGACCAAACACATCCACTGCTCTGAAACCGAGAAGCAGACAGGTAGCGGCTGTGTGCCAGGGAGAGAAACAGATCCCCTCCGCCTCACCAGCCCACCTCTGGTGACGAGAGAGGCCGGGACACCACAACCCCGGGGTAAGACTGAAGGTCCCATCTTGAGAAACATCACAGGCAGGCACCAAACAAGCTGGTACATCCCAACACCATACACAGGCAAACAGTTTGGTGAGTAAGTCTATTTTCTTTTTTAAAACATATCAAATAAAAATAGTTTGACAAATATACAATTTAATGTACAGTGGATTCCCACTGTGAACACTGAGTATATGTACAGATACAGAGTAAGGTGTGCAAAATCAAATGTGCAAGAGAAAAGATCAATTTATATTATACAAGTGCATTGTAAATCAGACAAATCAATATTATCTGGTAGGTATAAAGAATGTCTTGCAAATAGGTCTTCCCCAAAATTAATTCCAAAGCTGTGGTTTGTGGGATCTTTCTGTGCATAGCACACCCACCGCTCCCCCTCCCACACAGAAGGCTTAATAAATACACCCCTCCCCCTTCCTGGGGCTATAGCAGCCCCTGTTCTGGGACTCCCAGTTCAGCAGATCCCAATCGGCTTTGTTAGTTTCCAATCTAACGTACCAACAGACTTCAACCTTTCAGGTGTCGATGACATTTCATCAAACTGCTGACTGAAAGGTTCGCTCACCCAAAACATCAATTCTCCTCCTTTCTCCGAGACACTGCCTGACCAGCTGAGTGTTTCCACTATTTTTCAGATTACTTTCATACGTTTTAAGTTCTAACTGGAAAAAATTAGCAAAGTGCACTGTTTAATGGTTTTAGAAACTACTACATTTAAAATGTTACATCTATTTTTAAATAGTTTTTCTTTCAAAGTTTTGTATGTTCGTGTTTTTGAATGAACAGAGAGTGTCAGACACATTCCATAATTGTGTTGATGAGGCTCTATGGGGCACTGGTGAGGCCTCATTTGGAATACTATGCGCAGTTTTGGGCCCTTTAATCTTAGGAAGGATGGGCTGAGGTTTCAGAGAAGATTTACGAGGATGATTCCCAGAATGAAAGGGCTGACACACAATGAGCGATTGTCGGCTCTTGGACTGTACTCACTGGAGTACAGAAGAATGAGAGGGGATCTCATAGAAACATTTAAAATATTGAAAGGACTGGACAGAGTAGATGTGGCCAAGCTGTTTTCCTTGCTGGGTGAGTCCAGGACTAGAGGGCACAGTCTTAGAATTAGAGGGTACCGGTTTAAAACAGATGAGGAGAAATTTCTTTAGCCAGAGGGTCGTGGATTTAAGGAATTCGTTGCCGCATACAGCAGTGGAGGCCCGATCATTGGGGGTGTTTAAGGAGGAAATTGATAGGTATCTAATTAGTCAGGGGATGAAGGGATATGGGGAAGAGGCTGGGAATTGGGGCTAGATGGAAGAATAGTTTAGCTCATGGTGAGGTAGCGGAGCAGACTCGATGGGCCGAATGGCCTACTTCTGCTCCTTTGTCTTGTGATAATTAACCAAGCGACCCCCCCCCCCCCCCCGTGTCTTTTTTTTGGGATGCGAGAGGGAACGGGAGCAGCTGGGGGGGGGGGGACCTACAGAATCAACCGTGCAGACTACACACACACACACACAGGGGCGTCAGATCGAACCAAGGTCACTGGAGCTGTGAGGTAGCAGCTCTAAAATCGATCGGAAAGGTTAATTAGCTGCTGAAAAAAATCACCCGTTACTGAAGGCAAGTGTGAGGAAAAAAAGAGAACCAAATGCAGAAATGGGTCAACAAGAGAGAGGGAGTGACAGACTAACAGGCAGAAACAATCCACATGACACCCAGAAGCAGCGTCGTGTCAGTCAGGGATTCCCCAGCCGGTTGGAACACCGTTCTTCGATCTCCCCTGCAAACTGGTTAGGCCGCTACTGGAGTATCGCATTCACTTCCCGTTCCAGGGAGGGCGTGGGGGGCTTTGGAGAGGTTCACCAGGACGCTGCCTGGATTAGAGGGCATGAGCTATAAGGAGAGGTCGGACAAACTTGGGTTGTTTTCTCTGGAGCGGTGGAGGCTGAGGGGAGGTTTATGAGAGGCACAGATAGAGTATCCCTATCCCACCCCCTAGAGTCAAACGTCTAATACTAGAGGGCGTGCATTTAAGGTGAGAGGAGAGGAAGTTCAAAGGAGATGGTCGGGGCAAGTGTTCTTACACAGAGAGCGGTGGGTGCCTGGAACGTGCTGCCAGGGGTGGGGGGTGGAGGCAGATACGATAGAGGCGTTTAAGAGGCTCTTAAAAAGAAACATGGATGTGCAGGGAGTGGAGGGATGCAAACATTGTGTAGGCAGAAGGATTAGTTTAATCACTAGTTTAATTAAGTTCGGCACAACATCGTGGGCCGATGGTCCTGTGCCGTTCTACGTTCTACTCTTCAAAAAACAGGTTCAGAATTACAGATACAATCAGACTAAAGTAACACAAGAGAAATAATTAAAGGAATTTCAAACCCCTTTTGCAACAACGCAAGCATCAAACTGCAAAAGAAACCACAGGACAATTTTCACCAAAGTTCAAAAGATTCACACCAAGTCTCTTCCTCACAGACATAGCCTGAACTACTGAGAGAGTTTCCTGCATTTTCCAATTTTATTAAAATCGGGCAACTGTTAACTGAGCAGGCACCGTTGATGTACAGAATAAATCTGTGGCGAGTGAGCAAGGTAATAATGCCCCAGGTGAGATTGAGATCAGCAAGCTCGTCCAAACCTCTGCCCTTCCAAACCTCTGCCCTTCCACAGGAGGTCATGGGAGATGGGTTGGCATAGATTGTACTCCAAACAAGCAGTTCTGGAACAGAAACTGTACCAACAAGCTCTCAAAATGTCCTGACTGGTTGCATCACGGTCTGGGATGGCAATTCGAACACCCAGGAAGCTGCAGAGAGTGGTGGACCCTGCCCAGTACATGACGGGCACATCCCTCCCCACTGTCAGTGGTATCTACAGGAGGCGCTGCCTCTAGAAAGCAACATCCGTCGTCAAAGATCCCCCCACCATCCGGGCCGTGCCATCTTCTCACAGCTCCCATCGGGCAGGAGGCACAGAAGCCTGAAGTCCCCACACCACCAGGTTCAGGAACAGCGACTTCCCTTCAACCATTCGGTTCTTGAACCGACCGGCACAACCCTAATCACTGCCTCAGTACAGCAACACTAGGAACACTTTGCACTGCAGTGGACTTTGTTTATTCTAATTGTGTCCTTGTACAATTTGTGTTTAATGAATGCTTTTTTTCTTGTGAATGTTGTGTCTCTGGTGCTCTGTGCCTGTGATGCTGCCGCAAGGAAGTTTTTCATTGCACCTGAGCACACACGGACTTGTGCGTCTGACAATAAACCCGACTACTCAACAGCACTGAGAAATGGTGAATAGATCCTTTTATCATTAAAACCAACAACATTTGAACCACCTTGACAGGGTGCGATTCTAAATGGCTTAGTGTGACAATCCGGCAACTCATTCTCAAAGAAAGAGACCCCGACTTCTGTAAAAATGTTCAATCCAATCCACCCGATACAAGAGGACCTGCTTTAGAGGGCATGAGCCATTATGAGAGGTTGGACAAACTTGGGTTGTTTTCTCTGGTGCGGCGAGGCTGAGGGGAGACCTGATAGAGGTTTATAAGAGGCATAGACAGAGTAGACAGCTGGTACCTTTATCACCCAGGGTCAAAATGTCTAATACTAGAGGGCGTGCATTTAAGGTGAGGGGGGGAAAGTTCAAAGGAGATATGTGGGGCAAGTTTTTATACACAGAGAGCGGTGGGTGCCCGGAATGTGCTGCCAGGGGTAGGGGTGGAGGCAGATACGATAGAGGGGGTTAAGAGGCTGTTAGATAGACTCACGAGTGTGCAGGGAATGGAGGGAGACGGACCACGTGCAGGCAGAAAGGATAATTTAGTTTAATTACTAGCTTACTTAGTTCAGCACAACGTGGTGGGCCGAAGGGTCTGTTCCTGGGCTGTACTGTTTTATGTTCTACACTTCAAGAGATTTCCTTCAGCTGTTGTCCCGATCCGAGCCACAAGTTAGAAAGTGACCCCATCGCAAATGAGAGCCAGATTCAAGGTGCAGGTTTAATGCACAAATTCCTCCAACATTCCCAACCAGTGACATGGGGGGGGGGGGGGGGGCGGATTTACCCTCTCCTTCCCATTTTGTCAATGTAGCTGGGAGATTAACAGCTAAAATAAAAATTTCCAAATTTATTAACTGGTTAAATGTGCAACTTTGTGTGTATGTATTGATCTTTATAAAGGGTTTATTACGTGAAGAATTTATGTCCGGGGAGTGGTGTCGCATCTACAAGGACAAGAATTAGATGCACCACCTGCAACATCGTTGCATCAGACACCACCGCAAGTCACTGCCTGCAATCAAGGCAGAGTGAAGCTCCCTCCGCACTGTCCCGTCACACACTCCCGGGGTCAGACACAGGGTGAAGCTCCCTCCGCACCGTCCCGTCACACACTCCCGGGGTCAGACACACATTGAAGCTCCCTCCACACCGTCCCATCACACACTCCCGGGGCCAGACACGGAGTGAAGCTCCCTCCACACCGTCCCAGGGTTAGACACAGAGTGAAGCTCCCTCTGTTGTACTCTAAATGGGCCAAGATTGAACACTCACTTCCAACTCAATTTATCCCGGGGGTGGGGGGAGGAGGTGGGATGGGAAATGGGCCCAGGATTGAGAAGCTACAAGCAACACTATCCTGGAACCAAGTGGGCCAGATGGGATGCCTATATCCAAGACAATCCCACGAACAACCAGGCCAAGAGAACTTTCCTATCAGTGACGACACCAACTCCCTAGGCTGAATGGTTGGAAGAACGTACAAAGAAGCAATGAGTTCCCAAGAAGAACCGCCATAAAATAGTTCACCTAGTTATTTATTAAAACCAGAAAGATTATCACCTCCTTTCCAAATTCCCTCTGACCCCCACCCTCAGAGAGAAGCAAACGCAGACCTCTCAACACACTCACCCCTCTGGACAGCAGGAGGTATTCGACCACTGGAGCTTCACACATCTTGAAGCCTTGACCCCGACCCAAAACATTTCAGAGTCGGTACATTCAACAAGATCGTCAGAGGATTCTGTAAATTTAAGTTCAGGGGAGTAATCCACAGTTCCTAAGCAACCCTCACGAGGGATGGCTCAGATCAAAAGGTTGGTTTGATTCAAGGTACAAAAAAAATCTATTTATATTCAGGAGACAATATTCGTAGTGGAGGAGCAGAATTCCAACAATTCATTGCAAATGTGTTAACCCATCGAGTAAATCCCATTCAAATCACTGTACACCTGTAAATAAAGGATAACAAGGGATAAGGCACAATCAACACTTTATTCTGGAAGAAACTGCGATATTGCAGCCACAATCTAACACCTCGCCCTCTCTCAGATCCAAAGAAAATCCATTCCCCTCACTTCACAGGGTTCAGTGTCCAGAAATGTTTTCCAATGCTCAGACTTCAAAACAGTCTTTGTCCCCGACCCTGGGAGTGTGTGACCGGACGGTGCGGAGGGAGCTTCACCCTGCGTCTGACCCCAGGAGTGTGCGACGGGATGGTGCGGAGGGAGCTTCACCGTGTCCGACAGGACGGTGCAGAGGGAACTTCACCCTGTGTCCGACCCCTGCCCCGGGAGTGCTTGCTTCAGAGACACGCCCGTGGCTCCTACCTTCATCGCCCGATACAACCACTCCTGGTACTCTTTGACCCGACAGTACACGCCGGGTTTATTAGACATCGCACATCCAGTTCCCCAGCTGACAATCCCACACAGACGCCATCGGGTTCTGTTGGAGAGGTTATCCTGACACACCAGGGGTCCGCCGCTGTCACCCTGAGGGGAGAAAGACCACAGAGTGAGTGTGTGTGTGACCTGTCCCGGGGCGGGGGGGGGGAGGAAGAGGGGGGGGGAGACAGTGGGGGGAGGGAGACGTCACCCCCCGCCCAGTGAGGCTCAGTGTATGTGTAGGTGGGACCCGTCCCACAGAGGGTGACCCCCTCGCTCACCTGACAAGCATCGACACCACCCTCACTGTAGCCAGCACAGAACATCTTGGGTGTGATCTGCCCGTTGTAGTAGTCCGGTCTGTTACATAGAGCGTTACTCAGGACCGGTACCTCTGCTTCCCGAAGCACATCCGACTGTTGGCCTGGACCCAAAAACAAAACAAAATCCTTATCCCAATCATACCACACAGAAAGAGAAGAGGCCCTTCGGCCCACACACATCTGCTAGTACCATTGTCCTCACGGGCACATCCCTCCCCACCATCAGTGGTATCTACAGGAGGAGCTGCCTCAAGAAGGCAATGTCCATTGTCAAAAATTCCCACCATCCGGGCTGTGCCACCTTCCTGCAGCTCCCATTGGGCAGGAGGTACAGAAGCCTGAAGTCCCCACACCACCAGGTTCAGGAACAGTGACTTCCCTTCAACCATTCAGCTCTTGAACCGACCAGCACAGCCCTAATCACTGCCTCAGTACAGCAACACTGGGACCACTTTTTATTTGTTCTAATTGTGTTCTTTCCTGTAAAAATGTGTATAATTTATGTCTAATTTACGTTTTTCTTGTGAATGTGGTGTCTCTGATGCTCTGTGCCTGTGATGCTGCTGCAAGGAAGTTTTTCATTGCACCTGTACACACACGGACTCGTGCGTCTGACAATAAACTGACCGTCACTTAGCACTTTTAGAGGACAAGACGTGGAAGATGTTTCCTTTATATTCTTTCAATAAATGTGAGGTTCACGGGATGAATCATCTTTCAACTGAAGGTGAATTGCAATACTTGCCTTCAACAGTCAAGGTGATGAATACAAAACTTTGGTTGGGCTTCACTTGGAGTATTGCATTCAGTTCTGGTCGCCCCACTACAGGGAGGAGGTGGGGGCTTTGGAGAGAGTGCAGGAGAGGTTCACCAGGATGCTGCCTGGATTAGAGAGCATGAGCTATAAGGATAGGTTGGACAAACTTGGGCTGTTTTCTCTGGAGCGGCGGAGGCTGAGGGGAGACCTGATAGAGGTTTGTAAAATGATGAGGGGCAGAGATCGAGCAGACGGTCAGAATCTTTCTCCCCAAGGTCAAAATCTGAAACACTAGAGAACTCAGCATGCTTGCACTGTAGAGATAACAGGGAAAAATGTTAGGGATAAAATGGTAAAAGGACACTCAGAACTGTAGATCAGAGAGTGTTCATTCTGGGATGAATGACTCCACTGTTGAGGTCAGCTTGCAATAAAGGAAGTTTATTCCGAAGGGAATCCGTGTGAATCTTTCTCTCTGCACCCATTTGCTGGACATGACTCTCACCTTCGACACACGACATGGTCTCACCCCATCACAGATATTTCCTCCGCTCTCCCCCCACCTTCATCCTACTCCAAACTACCTCGCTTTTCCCTCCTCCTCAGTTCTGGTGAAGGGTCCCACACCTCCCATCTGCTCCCATCTCCCCAGGTGCTGCCTGACCTGTTGAGTGTTTACAGAGTTCTCCAATTCAACAATATCACGGAACAGTACAGCACAGGAACAGGCCCTTCGGCCCACAATGTTGTGCTGAACTAATTAAGCCAATGACTCCTAATCCCTTCTACCTGCACATGATCCACATCCCTGCGCATCCGTGTGTCTATCCAAGAGCTTCTTAACCCCTCGATCGTACCTGCCTCCACCCCCACCCCCGGCAGCACATTCCAGGCACCCACCGCTCTCTGTGTAAAAAAAAAACCTGCCCTGCACATCTCCTCTGAACTTTCCCCCCTCAACTTAAATGTACACCCTTGAGTACAGGACATTTCGACCCTGGGGGAGAAAGATCCCGGCTGTCTACTCTATCTGTTCCTCTCATAAACCTCTATCAGGTCTCCCCTCAGCCTCCAACGCTCCAGAGAAAACAACCCAAGTTTGTCCAGCCTTTCTTTATAGTTCATGCTCTCTAATCTAGGCAGCGTCCTGGTGAACCTCTCCTGCAACCTCTCCAAAGCCCCCACACCCTTCCTGTAACAGGATGACCAGAACTGAATGCAATACTCCAGATGTGGCCTGACCAGAGGTTTATAAAGCTGCAACGTAACTTCTTGACTCTTGAACTCGGTGCCTCGACTAATCAAGGCAAGCGTGCCGTACGCCGCCTTCTCCGCCCCGTCGACCTGTGCGGCCACTTTCAGGGAGCTGTGGACTTGGACCCCAAGATCCCTCTGTACATCAGCACTGTTAAGGGTCCTGCCGTTAACTGTGAACTGTCCCTTTACGTTTGACCTCCCAAAGTGCAACACCTCACACTTGCCCACATTAAACTCCATCTGCCACTTCTCTGCCCCGTATCTGCAACTGATCTACATCCTCTGGCAACCTTCTACACCGTCCACACCACCACCAATCTTTGTATCGTCTGCAAACTAACCAACCCATCTACATTTCACCCAAGTGTCAAAAGCTCGGCAATTTTCCCTCCCCACCGAGGGAGTTTTGTCGCGTTGGCAAGGAACGTCATCGGGAACAGTTGCAAATCTCCGATTCAATCCCAATTAGTCCCACAGCCCACTGTATCCATGCCGACTGTCGAGGACCCATGTTATGGATTAGGTTGCTATTGGTGAATGTCCCTTTAAGACATAGCACAGGTGTGTGTGTGTGTGTGTGTGTGTGTGTGTGTGTGTGTGTGTGTGTGTGGGGGGGGGGCGTGATTACAACAACAACAGGAGATAAGGACATGCTGACGTTTTGGTTCAGACAGAGAAGAGACACAGAGAAGAGAGACAGAGACACAGAGAAGAGAGACAGAGGCACAGAGAAGAGAGACAGAGGCACAGAGAAGAGAGACAGAGGCACAGAGAAGAGAGACAGAGGCAGAGAGAAGAGAGACAGAGGCACAGAGAAGAGAGACAGAGGCACAGAAGAGAGAGAGACAGAGAAGAGAGACAGAGGCACAGAGAAGAGAGACAGAGGCACAGAGAAGAGAGACAGAGGCACAGAGAAGAGAGACAGAGGCACAGAGAAGAGAGACAGAGGCACAGAGAAGAGAGACAGAGGCACAGAGAAGAGAGACAGAGGCACAGAGAAGAGAGACAGAGGCACAGAGAAGAGAGACAGAGGCACAGAGAAGAGAGACAGAGGCACAGAGAAGAGAGAGAGACAGAGGCACAGAGAAGAGAGACAGAGGCACAGAGAAGAGTGACAGAGGCACAGAGAAGAGAGACAGAGCACAGAGAAGAGAGACAGAGGCACAGAGAAGAGAGACAGAGGCACAGAGAAGAGAGACAGAGGCACAGAGAAGAGACAGAGGCACAGAGAAGAGAGACAGAGGCAAGAGAAGAGAGACAGAACACAGAGAAGAGAGACAGAGGCACAGAGAAGAGAGAGAGGCACAGAGAAGAGAGACAGAGACAGAAAGAGAGAAGAGACAGAGAAGAGAGAGACAGAGAAGCAGAGGACAGAGGACAGAGAAGAGAGACAGAGACACAGAGAAGAGAGACAGAGGCACAGAGAGAGAGAGACAGAGACAGAGTCCGAGTCCTGCCTGCTGGTCTCTTATTGATGGATGAAGAACAATAATTGTGTCTGTCACCACAATCCACGTACGGATTTTTGGAGCAATCCAGTGGAGTCATTAACCTGTTAATGACAAAGTCATTAACCTGTAAAAGGAAACAGGTACTGTGGGACGGCCACGTCTCGAATGCCTTTTCAGGGTGGCAGATACTTCGGAACAAAGCAGTGGAGATCATCAGTGATTGATTGTGTCATTTGGGTTCCATCGCAGAGACATCTGGATTTCATAATTACTCCGTGTTTCCTCTTCAGTCAACGGTGGTTTTGAAGAAGGCCTTGCTCGAGTTTCACCTTACGGCTTGCTGAACTGAACTATCCCTAGACTTGGAGTTTGGGAATTTGTCACACACACACTTCGAGTTTAGTTTTTGGGGGAATGTTTCAGATCTGACATGTTACTTCTAACATTTTTACTTTTAGTTTTCTTATCAACACAAGTAGTTATTAATAAAATAGTTTCTAACACTTATTCATGATTGGTGTTTTTATTCTGTTGCTGGTACGTAACACCCACTTGAACCAATCCCATTTATTCCCACCTTCCCATCGACTTCCCCCCCCCCCCCCCCCACAATTTAGTGGCCAGTTAACCGGCCTACCTCTGACCTCTCTCGAATGTCCCCAGAAGGTCGCCCACCACCCCCCCCCTCCCCGGACTCAGTCGGCGATATTGAACTCACTCACCGTAATATTCAGTGTTACCCCATCCAGTGACGGTACACACGGCACCTCAACGAGCTCTTGTCCAAAAGCTGGGAGACAGAGAGGTTGGATGTGGTCTAGGGGAAAGATACAAAAACACCTTACAATCGGAAAAAAAAATGAAGTGAATAGATGTGCAGAAGGATTTGACAAGAAAGATATCACCATTGAGATGCCCTGTATGCAGTCAGCCACTCTCCAAAGTTCTGCATGTCCCCCATGACCCATCTGTCATCGATGCACGTAGAAAGCATCCTATCCATGCATACTGGCTCAGTACGGCAACTGGTCTGCCCGGGACCGCAAGAAACCGCAGAGTTGCAGATGCATCAAGGAAACCAGCCTCCCCTCCGCGGACTCCGTCTACACTCCCCGCTGCCTCGGTAAAGCAGGCGGCATAATCAAAGACCCCCACCCACCCGGACATTCTCTTTCTCCCCTCTCCCATCGGGCAGAAGATACAAAAGCCTCATAGCACGTACCACCAGGCTCAAGGACAGCTTCTATGCCACTGTTATAAGGCTATTGAACGGTCCCCTAAGTACGATGAGATGGACTCTTGACCTCACAATCTACCTCTCGTGGCCCTTGCACCTTATTGTCTGCCTACACTGCACTTTCTCTGTAACTGCAACACTTTACTCTGCATTGTTTACCTTCTACTACCTCGATGCACTGTGTAAGGAAATGATCTGTATGGACGGCATGCAAAGCAAAGTTCTTCACTGTACCTCGGTACATGTGACAATAATAAACTAGTCACCAATTAAATTGGTTTCAGCAGTGGGTGGTGTCGGGGCAGGAGGGGGTATTGGGGAGGGGCGTAGGGGGTGATGGAGACAGGGAGGGAGGGGGTGACGGAGAAGGGGAGGGGCGCGGGGGTCACAGACAGACGAGGACTAGCACTCCGTACCTGAGAAGGCCAGCGATCTGCGCAGACACACGAGGGCGATATCATTGCTGTTATCTCCGAGCTGTGGTCAGTGAAGGGCCGGTAGCCGGCGTGGTACACCACCGTCCGCACGGCCACCTGTCCGTCCGGCGGCCGTGGGAGGACTGAGCCGATCAGCACCGTCCAGCGGCTGGGGAAACGGTTCCTCCTGTGGGCAGGGAGAGGGGGGGGACAAGCAACGCAGGTCAGTGCCACAACCCCACCCCCCACCCCCCGATCAGTGGTCTCCAAACAGTGGCTCGGAGAACGACGACGCCAACGCACAGCAAGATCCCACAATTCAATTGAGGGTGAAGGGGGAGAGGGAGAGAAGGGGGGGCACACCGAGAGGGAGGGGAGCGAGAGAAGGGGGGGCGGGGGGGAATGCCAGGGGAGGTGGGGGAGACTCACTCAGGGAAGCAGTGCGCCGCGTGACCACCCAGTCCTCGGAGATGAGGGACCCCCACAGATGGGGGTCCCGTCGAAGAGCAGTCCCACCTGCCAGGGCCACTTCCCTACTGTGGCCGGCTGCCCCCCCACAATCCGGTCGGACCGCCACTTCCGAACGCCGCAGTCTGTGGGGCAGACACAGGGGTCAGTGAGTGGGGTGGGGGCTTGTCTCCACACCACCCCCCCCCCCAAGTGAGACACAGCACATAGGAGCCGTCCAACCACCAAACCCACCCCACCCCAACGAGGGTCTGAGCACGGGGTCCGAACCCCCCCCCCCCCCCCCCCCCCCCCCAAGCGAGAGGGCCGCGTGTGGGACCCATCCCCCAGCGAGAGGCCGCGTGTGGGTGGGGTTCAGGCAGTTGCTGGACGACAGAGTCTGTGGTCGACGATCAGATGTCCCACCTTGGCACCGATACGGACACCGCGATCCGGGACGGACACAGACTGGAATGAAAGAGAGAATATTACCCGAATATGGCAGCTGATCCCTCTCCCCCCATCCCGTCCCCACCAGTACTGTACCCCGGTGTTACACAGCGACAGACCCGTCCCCACCAGTACCGTACCCCGGTGTATACAGTGATAGACCCGGCCGCCACCGGTCCCGTACCCCAGTGTTATACAGCGATGGACCCATCCCTCCGGTACCGTTTACCCCGGTGTTAATACAGTGACAGACCCGGCCCCACCGGTACCGTACCCCAGTGTTATACAGCGATGGAACCCATCCACCTCCGGTACCCGTACCCCAGTGTATACAGTGATAGACCCGGCCCCACCGGTACCGTACCCTAACGTATACAGCGACAGACTTGTCCCCACCGATACCGTACCCCGGTGTTACACAGTGACAGGACCTGTCCCCACCGGTACCGTACCCCGGTGTTACACAGCGACAGACGGTTACCACAGGTACTGTTACCCACTTAATACACTGTATTGGGGATACAAATCGCAGCTTCATCAGGTTACCATGGAAAGAGTAGACCTTGCACTTTATCAGCCGTTGGGAGCAGTTGCTGGTTTCACACAGTAGATAATGTGCGGTGGCATTGAACACAGGCTCCTCGATGGGATTCCCGGAGCTGGATAGCACCCTGTGAACACAACTCTGCGTCAACAGCAATGCAACCCACTGGGTCAAACCTACTGCGATGAGGAAGGATCCCTGGGTTACAGAGAGAGGCTGGTGAAAAAAAATCAGCCAGGGTTCCTGCCCAGTAACCAGGGAGGGGAGGGGGGTCACGGAGACGGGGAGGGGTTGTGGGGGCCGGAGATGGGTGTAGGGGAGGGAGGGGGGGGTCATAGAGACACAGGACACGGCCCCACCCACCTCACGAACCCCATCTGCTGACAGCCCAGACGAGCCACCTCTGCGTCGGCCGGCGAGGAACAGACCAGCCGCCAGGCACCTGTCTCCGAGTCGTACACGGACAGTCGCTCCCCTCTGGTTCACCTGGACTGGAGACACAACAGTCACCACCCCTTGCCATGGCGTGCCCTCCGACCTTGTCACCTACCCCGGCCTCCCGTGCCCCATGCCAACGCCTTCCCCCGCCCGCGCCCCCCCCCCCCCCACCAAAACACTGGGCAGATGTTCACACAGCTGGAGCGCCAGCAAACTCGTGGACATGTCAGATGACCCCCACGTTAGACGCATTCCGCACGGGAAACAGGCCCTTCGGCCCAACCTGGCCCCTGCCGGCCAAATTCCCATCCAAGCCGGACCCATTTGCCCGCGTTTTGGCCCGTATCCCTCTGAACTTTCCCCTCCATGGACCTCTCTAAGTGTCTTTTAAATGTTGTAACTGTCCCTGCCTCGCCCACTTCCTCTGGCAGCTCGTTCCATATACAGACCACCCTCTGGGTGAAAAAGTTGGCCCTCGGGTTCCTATTAAATCTCTTTCTCCTCTCACCCTAAACCTGTGCCTTCTAGTTCTTGATTCCCCAACCCTGGGAAAAAGACTGTGATCGTCCACCTTATCTACACCCCCGGGGTGGGTCTGACCCAGGGATACAGAGACCGGAACCGTGCACAGTGTTCCCGGTGTGGGTCTGACCGATACGGAGACCGGAACTGTGCACGGTGCTCCCGGTGTGGGTCTGACCCAGGGATACAGAGACCGGAACTGTGCACAGTGCTCCCGGTGTGGGTCTGACCCAGGGATACGGAGACCGGAAACCGTGCACAGTGTTCCCGGTGTGGGTCTGACCCAGGGATACGGAGACCGGAACTGTGCACGGTGCTCCCGGTGTGGGTCTGACCCAGGGATACAGAGACCGGAACTGTGCACAGTGCTCCCGGTGTGGGTCTGACCCAGGGATACGGAGACCGGAACCGTGCACAGTGTTCCCGGTGTGGGTCTGACCCAGGGATACGGAGACCAGAAATGTACACGGTGCTCCCGAACCAAAGATGCATACACACAAAGAGCATTCATCTGAAGCAGGCAACAGCAGAACTTACCATGGTAAAGTTCAGTACCAGTTTTCTTGACATATATCACTGGAATAGAGAAAGATGTTTGAATATTCTGAAGTTAACTCAAGCACCTATGTGCTGCCTAAATTTCTACCATGATAAATTACTTCTTTTTTTAAAAAAATGAAAATAAGAAATTCTCCAAAATATTCCAGACATCAGGCTAATAATCTGTCTCCCACTCCAGAGACTCATGTGGAACACATTCCCCAGTGAGGGTCCGTGTGTCCGCATGTACAGTCTCCATGACCCTGTGGGTCTTGTCTCACCCCACCCCACCCCACCAAGTTTCCTCCCAGATCACAAAAACTAAAATAGTGCTCAGTCGGTGGGTTAATCGTGCCCCCTGGTGTGCAGGTGAGGGATATGAAACAGGAATCGGTGTAAATGTGGGGTGGGTTGAGAGATTCGGTGGGCCACAGGTCCTGTTTGTGGTGTTGGGCTCGATCCTGTACGCAGAGATAGGCAGCAGCACACAATGTTCACATCATCAAATAGTTAGCACGGGACAGTTACCAGTGACTGGACCACATGTCAACAGAAGAGCTGGTCATTGACTGCAGGAAAGGGGGCGGTGTACGTGCACCTGCCTACATCAACGGTGCTGATGTTGAGAGCTTCAAGTTCCTGGGAGTGAACATCACCAACAGCCTGTCCTGGTCCAACCACGTAGATGCACGGCCAAGAAAGCTCACCAGCGCCTCTACTTCCTCAGGAGGCTGAAGAAATTCGGTTTGTCTCCTTTGACTCTCTCCAACTTTTATCGATGCACCATAGAAAGCATCCTATCCGGATGTATCACGGCTTGGTACGGCAACTGCTCTGCCCGGGACCGCAAGAAACTGCAGAGAGTTGTGGATACAGCCCAGTGTGTCATGGACACCAGCCTCCCCTCCTTGGACTCTTGGTGAAGCAGCCGGCATAATCAAAGACCCCACCCACCCGGGTCATTCTCTCTTCTCTCCCATCGGGCAGAAGGTACAGGAGCCTGAGGGCACGTACCACCAGGCTCAAGGACAGCTTCTACCCCACTGTGATAAGACGATTGAACGGTTCCCTTATACGATGAGGTGGACTCTGACCTCACGATCTACCTTGTTCTGACCTGCACATTATTGCACTGCACTTTCTCTGTAGCTGTGACACTTTACTCTGTACTGTTATGTTTTTACCTGTACTACCTCAATGCACTCTGTACTAACCCAATGTAACTGCACTGTGTAATGAATTGTCTGGCATACTGATTGTACAGGTCAGGTTTTTCACTGTACCTCGGTACAAGTGACAATTATAAAGCCAATACCAATCTGGAGAACGGTGGACAGTTTGGTGGCCCTGTTCAAGAAAGGAATGTCACATGTTTGGAGCAGTTTTAGAGAAGGTTTACTGGGAGATCTCTGCTGTAAAACTAAGCGGTCACCACATTAAGACAGATGTGGTGACTTTTCTCTCTCTGAGGGCGGCAGGTGTTTGGAACTGCGTTCTTCAAAAGGTATAAAATCGCAAGGGTTCCCCACCCCCCCCCCCCCCCGCACAGAGTTGGGGGAAATGAAACATATTGTGTTCGGTTCTGGTCGCCCCGCTGTAGGAAAGATGCCATTAAGCTGGAAAGAGCACAGAGGGAGATTTACGGGGATGTTGCCAGGACTCGAGGGCTAGGTTACATAGAGAGGTTGAACAGGTTGGGACTGTATCCCTTGGAGTGTAGGAGACTGATGGGTGACCTTACAGAGGTGTATAAAACCATGAGGGTGAATGCACACAGTATTTTCCCCAGGGTTGGGGAATCAAGGGCACAGGTTTAATGTGAGAGGGGAAAGAGATTTAATAGGAACCCAAGGGGCAACTTCTTCACCCAGAGGGTGGTCCGTGTGTGGAACAAGCTGCCAGAGGTAGTGGGTGAGGCAGGTACGTTAACAACATTTAACAGGGACATGGATGGGAAAGGTTTAGAGGGATACGGGCCAAACGCGGGCACATGGGACTGGCTTGGATGGGAATCTCGGCTTGCATGGACCGGTTGGGCCGAAGGGCCTTTTCCCGTGCTCTGAAAGGATGCCAGAGGCAGTTATTGGATTCATCGGAGGTGGAGGGAGATAGAACCTCGATAATCGACAGGGCGAGAGGTTACTGGGAGGGAACAGGTAGTCAGAGCGTCCATGATCTCATCGAATGATGTGCAATACTAAAGGGTAGAGGTCTGGGGGTATCCGAGGGGAAATTTCCAACCCCCTCCCCCAGCCCCCACCAGAGGGGTTGGGGATCTGGAACGGACCACTTGAGGAGGCAGTGGAGGGAGCAGTATCCGGGCAAAAGCTCGAAATGCCCAGGGTACAGCAAAGCACTGGGAAACTGCGTTGGTGTAGCTGGGCTAGCAGGAACATGAGGGTGCGAAGGGTCCTGCTTCTCAAGGGTGCGACTCCAGGAGCGGCGAGATCGGCCCCCCGCCCCCCCCCCACCAACACCTACTCACCGACAACGACCCACGTCACCACAGCCGCCACGAACAGAAACAGACCGTCACCACGGCAACGACAACCATTCTCTTCCTCAGACGGGAAGGGTCCGCCTGTTTCTTGGGTTCCCAACTGGACGCCGTCTGGGGACAGGACATGGGGTCTCCCCATTAACTGTTGACCCTCAAAACCACCCCCTCCCCAACCGCAGACTCAACACGGAACCACCCCCTCCTCCCTCCCCCCCCCCCCCGATCATTCCCACACCCCAAATCCGTGAGGAAGGCCACGGATGGACCAGATTCATGGGAAACGTTCAGACCCGCTCCCTTGCAGTGCACACTTTCCCACACGGCAGCCTCCGGAAAGTTCTTCCTGAACCCACGGCTTCCCCTCTCCCACACGGCGGGCAGACAGTACAGTACAGGGACAATCCCGATGCATCCCGGCTTGGTACGGCAACTGCTCTGCCCGGGACCACGAGAAACCGCCGAGCGTCGTGGACGCATCGCGGAAACCAGCCTCCCCTCCGCGGACTCCTACACTCCCCACTGCCTCGGGAAAGCGGCCGGCATAATCAGAGACCCCCCACCCGCCCCGGACATTCTCCCTTCTCCCCCTCTCCCCTCGGGCAGAAGATACAAAAGCCTGAAAGCACGTACCCCCAGGCTCAAGGACAGCTTCTACCCCGCTGCTATAAGACTATTGAACGGTCCCCTAGTACGATAAGATGGACTCCTGACCTCACAATCTACCTCGTCGTGGCCCTTGCACCTTATTGTCTGCCTGCGCTGCACTTTCTCTGTAACTGTGACACTTTACTCTGCAACTGTGACACTTTACTCTGCATTCTGTTAATTGCTTTTCCCTAGTACTACCTCGATGCACTGATGTGATGAAATGATCTGTATGGACGGCACGCAACGCAAAGTTTTTCACTGTACCTTGGTACAGGTGACAATAATAAACCAATTTACCTGTGTCCTCCAGTCTCAGATTAAGATCTCTTTATTAGTCACAGGTACATCGAAACACACAGTGAAATGCATCTTTTGCGTCGAGTGTTCTGGGGGGCAGCCCGCAAGTGTCGCCACGCTTCCGGCGCCAACATAGCACGCCCACAACTTCCTAACCCGTCCGTCTTTGGAATGCGGGAGGAAACCGGAGCACCCGGAGGAAACCTCCACGCAGACACGGGGAGAACGTACAAACTCCTTACAGACAGCGGCCGGAATCGAACCCGGGTCGCTGGCGCTGTAATAGCGTTACGCTGACCGTGCCTGCCGGATCCCCCCTAACTCAAGAAAAGATTGACCATTTTATCTATGCCCCTCATGGTTTTATACACCGCTCTAAATTCACCCCTCAGCCCCCATAACTCCAGTCCTACTGCAAATGAATAAACCAGCGACAGTGAATATTCCGTGTGAATGTCCTTCACTTATTTCTTGGGATAGAGACTGTGCTCCCACATAAAACCCTCCTTACTCCAGACTCTCCCAAAAATTCACCTGTCTGTCTACCACGTGACGGCAGAGGTATCTGCTTCACAAAGGATCTTTTTCCTTTGAACAAAGAAAGTCCCTCTTCAGAAAAATGCCTGACGATTTACGTATTTTCAATTAACAGACACACTCTAAACATTTAGTTCCTAAAATCCACTTTAGAGATATCCCAGTGAGTTTAAAACGAACTTTGTCCAAACACTCCCTTCTTTAGAAAGTTTTCAAGCACACCTATTTAAATAAGTTGCAAAAAACACTGGTGAAACTTACTTTCGGAACTTGCCATTGCTTCGCTAAAATGCAAACTGTTCGATCTGCTGGGGGGGTGGGGGGGGAGCCAAAATCATCAAGAATTCTACTTTGCCGAGAGAGAGAGAAGGTTAAAATAAGTTATTAGCTCTCTAAAGAGGGCGGTTTGACACGTTAAAAGCCACGACATAAAAGTTTTTGGACTCTAACGTGACTTGGCTCACCTTATCCACGACGCGAGAGAGAGAGAGACGAGGGGGGGGGGAGAGAGACGAGCCGGGGGGAGAGAGACGAGGGGGGGGGAGAGAGACGAGGGGGGGGGAGAGAGACGAGGGGGGGGAGAGAGACGAGGGGGGGGGGAGAGAGACGAGGGGGGGGGGGGGAGAGAGACGAGGGGGGGGGGGGGGGGGGAGAGGAGAGAGACGAGGGGGGGGGGAGAGAGACGAGGGGGGGGGGAGAGAGACGAGGGGGGGGGAGAGAGACGAGGGGGGGGAGAGAGACGAGGGGGGGGGAGAGAGACGAGGGGGGGGGGAGAGAGACGAGGGTGGGGGAGAGAGACGAGGGGGGGGAGAGAGGACGAGGGGGGGGAGAGAGACGAGGGGGGGGAGAGCAGACGAGGGGGGGGAGAGAGACGAGGGGGGGGGAGAGAGACGCGGGGGGGGGGATGAGAGAGGGGGGGGGAGAGAGAGAGGGGGGGGGGGAGAGAGGGAGGGGGGGGAGAGAGAGGAGGGGGGGGGGAGAGAGAGGAGGGGGGGGGGAGAGAGGAGGGGGGGGGGAGAGAGGAGGGGGGGGAGAGAGAGGAGGGGGTGGGAGAGAGAGGAGGGGGGGGGAGAGAGAGGAGGGGGGGGAGAGCAGAGGGGGGGGAGAGGAGGAGGGGGGGAGAGAGAGGAGGGGGGGGAGAGAGAGGAGGGGGGGTGAGAGAGAGGAGGGGGGGGGGGCGAGAGGAGGGGGGGGAGACGGGAAGGAGGGGGGAGAGGGAGGAGGGGGGAGCGGGAGGAGGGGGGGACGAGGGAGGAGGGGGGGGAGAGGGAGGAGGGGGGGGAGAGGGAGGAGGGGGGGGCAGAGTGGAGGAGGGGGGGAGTGAGAGGGAGGAGGGGGGGGGAGAGGGCAAGAGGGGGGGGAGAGTGAGGAGGGGGGGGTAGAGGGAGGGGGGTGGGGGCGAGGGAGGGGTGGGGGGAGGATGAGGTGGGGGGGGAAGAGGGAGGTGGGGGGGGGGAGAGGGAGGGGGGGGGTAGAGAGGGATTGGGGGGGGGAGAGGGGGGGGGGAGAGAGGGGGGGGGGGAGGCGAGAGGGGGGGGGGAGAGGGGGGGAAGAAGAGAGAGTCACTTGATTTTAATCACACATTCAACTTCCAGGTGAGCACAAAACTTTCTTCCCCCTCCCACCACCAAACTTTTTTTTTCTGCTGTTTGAATCTAACAAACTTCTCAAAAGTACTGGAGTTAACTGGAAACAGGCCGCCAGAGGCAATTTACTTAACTAGGGAGCTCCCGTTGTTTCTACCGAGTCACGACCCAACCCGGGACAAACCCCTCGCCGGCTCTTAAAGGGCTGCGCACTCCCCGCAATGAATTCCTCGTGTTTCATGGTTGGTGGGGGGTGGTTATTGGGGGCTGCAAGGGGGATTTGGGGGGTGGTGGAGGGGGGATAAGTGTGTGCGGTGAGTAGGGATTGAGGGGTGGAGGGGGTGGAGAATTGGGGGGGGGGCTGGTGAGCGAGGAGGGGAGGGGGAGATGGGTGAGGGAGGGGAGGGGGAGATGGGTGAGGGAGGGGAGGGGGAGATGGTGTGAGGGAGGGGAGGGGGAGATTGGTGAGGGAGGGGAGGGGGAGATGGGTGAGGGAGGGGAGGGGGAGATTGGTGCGGGAGGGGAGGGGGGCGATGGGGTGAGGGAGGGGAGGGGGAGATGGGTGGGATGGAGGGGAGGGGGAGATTGGTGGGATGGAGGGGATGGGGGAGATTGGTGAGGGAGGGAGGGGGAGATGGGGAGGGAGGGCGGAGGGGGAGGAGGTGAGGGAGGGGAGGGGAGGGAGATGGGTGAGGGAGGGGAGGGGGAGATGGTGAGGGAGGGGAGGGGGAGATGGGTGAGGGAGTGGAGGGGGAGATGGGTGAGGGAGGGGAGGGGGAGATGGGTGAGGGAGGGGAGGGGGAGATTGGTGGGAGGGAGGGGAGGGGGAGATTGGTGAGGGAGGGGAGGGGAGAGATGGTGAGGGAAGGGAGGGGGAGATGGGTGAGGGAGGGGAGGGGGAGATGGGTGAGGGAAGGGAGGGGGAGATGGGTGAGGGAGGGGAGGGGGAGATGGGTGGAGGAGGGGAGGGGGAGATGGTGTGAGGGAGGGGAGGGGGAGATTGGTGAGGGAGGGGAGGGGAGATGGTGATGAGGGAGGGGAGGGGGAGAGATGGGGTGAGGGAGGGGAGGGGAGATTGGTGGGATGGAGGGGAGGGGGAGATTGGTGAGGGAGGGGAGGGGGAGATTGGTGAGGGAGGGGAGGGGGGAGATGGGTGAGGGAGGGGAGGGGGAGATGGGTGAGGGAGGGGAGGGGGGAGATTGGTGGGATGGAGGGGAGGGGGAGATTGGTGAGGGAGGGGAGGGGGAGATTGGTGAGGGAAGGGAGGGGGAGATTGGTGAGGGAAGGGAGGGGGAGATTGGTGGGATGGAGGGGAGGGGGAGATTGGTGAGGGAGGGGAGGGGGGAGATTGGTGGGATGGAGGGGAGGGGGAGATTGGTGAGGGAGGGGAGGGGGAGATGGGTGAGGGAGGGGAGGGGGAGATTGGTGGGATGGAGGGGAGGGGGAGATTGGTGAGGGAGGGGAGGGGGAGATTGGTGAGGGAAGGGAGGGGGAGATTGGTGAGGGAGGGGAGGGGGAGATTGGTGAGGGAGGGGAGGGGGAGATTGGTGAGGGAGGGGAGGGGGAGATTGGTGGGATGGAGGGGAGTGGGAGAGTGGTGAGGGAGGGGGAGATTGGTGAGGGAGGGGAGGGGGAGATGGGTGAGGGAGGGGAGGGGGAGATTGGTGGGATGGAGGGGAGTGGGGAGATTGGTGAGGGAGGGGAGGGGGAGATTGGTGAGGGAAGGGAGGGGGAGATTGGTGGGATGGAGGGGAGGGGGAGATTGGTGAGGGAGGGGAGGGGGAGATTGGTGAGGGAGGGGAGGGGGAGATTGGTGGGATGGAGGGGAGGGGGAGATTGGTGAGGGAGGGGAGGGGGAGATTGGTGGGATGGAGGGGAGGGGGAGATTGGTGAGGGAGGGGAGGGGGAGATTGGTGGGATGGAGGGGAGGGGGAGATTGGTGGGATGGAGGGGAGGGGGAGATTGGTGGGATGGAGGGGAGGGGGAGATTGGTGAGGGAGGGGAGGGGGAGATTGGTGGGATGGAGGGGAGGGGGAGATTGGTGAGGGATGGGGAGGGGGGAGATGGGTGAGGGAGGGGAGGGGGAGATGGGTGAGGGAGGGGAGGGGGAGATTGGTGAGGGAAGGGAGGGGAGATTGGTGAGGGAAGGGAGGGGGAGATTGGTGAGGGAGGGGAGGGGAGATTGGTGGGATGGAGGGGAGGGGGAGATTGGTGGGATGGAGGGGAGGGGGAGATTGGTGAGGGAGGGGAGGGGGAGATTGGTGAGGGAAGGGAGGGGAGATTGGTGTGGGTGGGGAGGGGGAGATGGGTGAGGGAGGGGGAGGGGGAGATTGGTGGGATGGAGGGGGAGGGGGAGATTGGTGAGGGAGGGGAGGGGGAGATTGGTGGGATGGAGGGGAGGGGGAGATTGGTGAGGGAAGGGAGGGGGAGATTGGTGAGGGAGGGGAGGGGGAGATTGGTGGGATGGAGGGGAGGGGGAGATTGGTGGGATGGAGGGGAGGGGGAGATTGGTGAGGGAGGGGAGGGGGAGATTGGTGGGATGGAGGGGAGGGGGAGATTGGTGGGATGGAGGGGAGGGGGAGATTGGTGAGGGAAGGGAGGGGGAGATTGGTGAGGGAGGGGAGGGGGAGATGGGTGAGGGAGGGGAGGGGGAGATTGGTGAGGGAGGGGAGGGGGAGATTGGTGGGATGGAGGGGAGGGGGAGATTGGTGAGGGAGGGGAGGGGGAGATTGGTGGGATGGAGGGAGGGGGAGATTGGTGAGGGAGGGGGAGGGGGAGATTGGTGGGATGGAGGGGAGGGGGAGATTGGTGGGATGAGGGAGGGGAGATGGAGGGAGGGGAGGGAGATTGGTGAGGGAGGGGAGGGGAGATTGGTGAGGGAAGGAGGGGAGTTGGTGAGGATTGGTGAGGGGAGATGGGATGGAGGGGAGGGAGATTTGGTGGAGGGGAGGGGGAGATTGTGAGGAGGGGGGAGATTGGTGAGGGAGGGGAGGGGGAGATTGGTGAGGAGGGGGGAGATTGGTGGGATGGAGGGGAGGGGGAGATTTGGTGGGGAGGGGGAGATGGTGAGGGAGGGGAGGGGGAGATTGGTGGGATGGAGGGGAGGGGGAGATTGGTGAGGGAGGGGAGGGGGAGATTGGTGAGGGAGGGGAGGGGGAGATTGGTGGGATGGAGGGCAGAGGGGAGATTGGGGCTGGAGAGGGGACTGGGTGTGTGGTGACTTGGGAGTGGGGGGATTGGTGGGGGTCGGGGTGGAGGGGAGAGTGGGGGGCTGGTGGGGGTAGGGAGTGGAGGAGGTGGAGTGCGGGTGGGGATGATGGGGTGGAGGGTGGGGATGGGCTTGGGGGGATGTGGGGTTGGGGGGTTAGGGTGGGGGTGTGGAGGGTGGGGTGGAGGGTGGGGATGGGCTTGGGGGGATGTGGGGTGGGGGTGGAGGGTGGGGATGGGTGGGTGGGGCATGGGGTTGGGGGGGTTAGAAGTTATATTGTTCAAAGTGTAAATGTGAGGCGCTCTGGTACTTTCTGAGTGGATAAAGCTAAAACAGATAAAATAAAATGTTACTGGATTGCATTGAAAGTTTTTTTGGAATTAAACAGAATCCTTCACGGTGGGCACTGATTCCTCTGGAGGACAGCGGGAAGTTCTCACCCTCCCAAACCCTTCCACAGTTCTGACCCCCTCCCTCCCCTACACCCCTCCCCGTCTCTGTGACCCCCTCCGTCCCCCTACGCCCCTCCCCGTCTCTGACCCCCCTCCGTCCCCCCTACACCCCTCCCCATCTCTGTGACCCCCTCCGTCCCTACACCCCTCCCCGTCTCTGTGACCCCCCTCCGGCCCCCACACCCCTCTGTCTCTGTGACCCCTCCATCCCCCTACACCCCTCTGTCTCTGTGACCCCCTCCGTCCCCCTACACCCCTCCCCGTCTCTGTGACCCCCCTCCGGCCCCCACACCCCTCCCTCCCCCTGTGACCCCCTCTGTAGAAGTCACCAGGTGCCTCCTGAAACATAACAAACGTCCCGTGAGCAGACTGTTACCCAACCCCCCTGCCCCCGAAACTCAGCCACGAGGAACCTCTGTCCCAGATTTGTAACGCATGGTTCTCTGAAGAAGGAAGGAGTGGGTGGGGGGGGGGTCACTGTAATTGGGACCACCCTCGAGAGGTGGGACATCCAACTAGTAACCACATCTTTGTTCCCTGCCGGAGACACCGTTACCTCCACGGTTCTCGCACCACAAATATTTGCTTCCTCTTAATCCCAGTGTGAGTCCTTCCCAATCCCAGATGTATTGGGATTGGTTTATTATTGTCACTTGTACCGAGGTCCAGTGAAAAACTTGTCTTGCAAACCGATCGTACAGGTCAATTCATTACACAGTGCAGTTCCATTGGGTTAGTACAGAGTGCAGATGCTGCCCGGCCTGCTGAGATCCTCCAGCATCAGAGTGGTTTTTCATCTGGATTCCTGCCTCTGCAGTCCTTTGTTTCTCTAAAAGTCCACTGTAGTGCAGAGTGGTCCCGGTGTTGCTGTACTGAGGCAGTGATTAGGGCTGTGCCGGTCGGTTCAAGAACCGAATGGTTGAAGGGAAATCACTGTTCCTGAACCTGGTGGTGTGGGGACTTCAGGCTTCTGTACCTCCTGCCCGATGGGAGCTGTGAGAAGACGGCCCGGCCCGGATGGTGGGGGGATCTTTGACGACAGACGTTGCCTTCTTGAGGCAGCTCCTCCTGTAGATACCACCGACGGTGGGGAGGGATGTGCCCGTGATGTATTGGGCAGAGTCCATTACTCTCTGCAGCTTCTTACATTCCTGTGCGTTCGAATCGCCGTCCCAGACCGTGACGCAACCAGTCAGGACACTTCCAACGGGACATCTGTAGAAGGTCGTTCGAGTGTTCGGTGACAAGTTGAACCTCCTGAGAAAGTAAAGACACTGGCGCGCCTTCCTTGTGATCATGTCTACGTGTCACAGCTACAGAGAAAGTGCAGTGCAGGCAGACAATAAGGTGCAAGGGCCACGACGAGGTAGATCGTGAGGTCAGGAGTCCATCTTATCGTACTAGGGGACCGTTCAATAGTCCTACAACAGAGCTGTCCTTGAGCCTGGTGGTACGTGCTTTCAGGCTTTTGTACCTTCTACCCAATGGGAGGGGGGAGAAGAGAGAACGTCCGGGGTGGGTGGGGGTCTTTGATTATGTTGGCTGCTTTCCCAAGGCAGCGGGAAGCGTAGACGGAGTCCACGAAGGGGAGGCTGGTTTCTGTTCTGTGTCCACAACTCTCTGCAGTTTCTTGCGGTCCTGGGCAGAGCAGTTGCCGTCCCGAGCCGGGATGCATCCAGATAGGATGCTTTCTACGGGGCATCTGTAAAAATCGGTGAGGATTGATGGGGATGTGCTGAATTTTGGAGAGTGACTGACTGAACACAGGGCATTTCAATAGTCTTATAACAGCGGGGTAGAAACTGCCCTTGAGCCTGGTGGTACGTGCTTTCAGGCTTTTGTATATTCTGCTCGGCGGGAGGGTAGAAGAGAGACTCCCCCTCCTCGCCCCCAGCACCAAGCCCCTCTACCGACCTTCCCTCACCCCCTCACTCACCGACAGTCAGTGTCCTGGGGTCGGGACACTGGAAAACGAGGACGTAGAACGTAGACACAGGAACAGGCCCTTCGGCCCACAACGTCTGTGCCGGACACGATGCCAATCTCACTAACCCCTCCATTCCCTGCACGCGATGCATCTCCCTCCATTCTCTGCACATCCATGGGCCTGTCTGAGAGCCTCTTAACCCCCTCTATCGTATCTGCCTCCACCCCCACCCCTGGCAGCACATTCCAGGCACCCACCGCTCTCTGTGTAAAAAAAACTTTCCCCCTCTTACCTTAAATTCATGCCCTCTAGTATTAGACATTTTGACCCTGGGGAAAAAGATCCCGGCTGTCTACTCTATCTGTGCCCCTCATGATCTTATAAACCTCTATCAGGTCTCCCCTCAGCCTCCGCCGCTCCGGAGGAAACAACCCAAGTCTGTCCGACCTCTCCTTATAGCTCATGCTCTCTAATCCAGGCAGCATCCTGGTGAACCTCTCCCGCACCCTCTCCAAAGCCCCCCACCCCCTTCCTGTAACGGGGGCGACCAGAACTGTGCACAATGCTCCAAGTGCGGCCCGACCAACGTCTTGAACAGTTGCGGGGTGAGTGTGGAGACGGGAGACAGCCGGTGTAAAGAGGAGAGAGGGGGAGTGGGGAGTCAGGGGGCCGGCAGGTGATGGGTGGAGCGAGGCAAGGTGAAGGATGGGGGGCAGATAGAGCAGGGAACAGGAGGGAGAGTGAAGGGCTTTGGGGACAGATGGGTTGGGACACGAGAGACTACAGATGCTGGACTCTGGAGCAACAAACCAACTGCTGGAGGACTCAACGGGTCAAGCAGCAGGAGTGGCCAGTCGACATTTTGAAGGGCGGCTGGAATAAACTCTGCCCTTTCATCCGTGCTACAGTGGGATGCCTCGGGAAGACCACATCCATCGTCGAAGACCACCCCCCCCCCCCCCCCCCCACCATCCGGGCTGTGCCGTCTTCTCGCAGCTCCCGTCGGGCAGGAGGTACAGAAGCCTGAAGTCCCCACACCACCAGGTTCAGGAACAGCTACTTCCCTTCAACCATTCGGTTCTTGAACCGACCGGCACAACCCTAATCACTGCCTCAGTACAGCAACACGGGGACCTAGATCCCACCGCCCGCAAGACGTCGACGTCTCGTCTACTTCTGTGCCACTGGAGTTGGGGGTTGGGGGTGGAAGGGGGTCATACAGGCCCTTCAGCCCAACTGGTCCATGCTGACCGCGTTGCTTTCCTGGGCTAGTCCCACGTGCCCGCATTTGGCCCATGTCCCTCTGAACCTTTCCCATCCGTGGACCCGTCCAGGTGTCTTTTAAATGTTGTTAATGTACCTGCCTCACCCTCTTCCTCTGGCAGCTCGTTCCACGTACTGTCACGAACCAGCAACAAAAGAAACACACTGAGCATGATTCAGTGTTAAAAACTATTTTATTAATCACTACTTATGATAATACATAAAATAAAAGTAAAAATGTTAGTATGTTAGAATTCAAAAATGTTAAACCTCGAACGTTAACCCCAAAACTAAACTCTTCGTGTGTGTGTGTGTGTGGGTGTGGCAAAGTCCAAAACTCCAAGTTCCGGAATGGTTCTTAAAGTTCAGTTCCGCAAGCCATAAGGTGTAACATGAGCAAGGGCTTCTTCAACAACCACCGTTGTCTGAAGATAAGACGTAGATGTAGAAAAACATAGAGAGAGTACATACGAAATCCAAATGTTCCACGATGGAACCCAAACGACACTTCAGTGTTTACTCGGTAGTGACTTCCTCACCCCGAAAAGCATCCGAACCGTGGTCGTCCACACAAATACCTGTTTTCTTCTACAGGTCAGCAACAAAGTGAACTCCACCGGATTACTTCCAACTTCCATACATGGATTTCAGTGGCAAACACAGTTATTGTTTCTCATCCACCGATAGAGAAAACAAGCAGGCTGGTGTCTCTCTCCCTTCTCTCTCTCTCTCCTTCTTCTTCTTCTTACTTCTTCAACAACGTCATTACGTCCTTTATCTTCTATTGACGTAAGCACGCCCCACACACACATACACACTCTCTATCTTAAAGGGACTTTCACTGAGTCCATACCCCACACACACATACACACACACTCTCTATCTTAAAGGGACTTTCACTGAGTCCATAACAGTAGGGACCACCCTCTGGGTGAAGAAGTTGCCCCTCAGGTTGCTATTAAATCTCTTTCCCCTCTCACCTTAAACCTGTGCCCTCTAGTTCTTGATTCCCCAACGCTAGGGGGGGAAAGACTGTGCGCATTCACCCTGTCGATGCCCCTCGTGGTTTTATACACCTCTGTAAGATCGCCCCTCACGCTCCAAGGAATAAAGTCCCAACCTGCCCAACCATAACTCAAAGTCCCTTGAGTCCCGGCAATGTCCTTGTAAATCTCCGTGTGCTCTTTCCAGCTTAATGGCATCTTTCCTTCAGCAGGGTGATCAAAGCCGAACACAATATTCCCAGCCTGCCCAACCTCACCCTGTTATTCATTTATACACCGGTGTCTGAGGTGGCAGTCGTAGAACTTTGCTCCGTCACTGACTTCAGAGGAAGATCTGTGCACAGAAAGAGGCCAGGCAATCTCAGGACTGGCCCCTCCCATTCTGTAAGATCCTGGCAGGACCCATCTCGGATCCAGTCCCATTTCCTTGCCTGGTTCCTTAGCCCCTTAACCCCATCCCTTCCCCCCTCAAGACCAAAACACTCCTTGGGGGGGGGGGGCGCGGGGGAACAGACGCCAAACTCTCAAGGACCCTCTCAGGGGGAAGCAAGGCTGTGGGGAATGGGCAACGTCTCATACTGAGCTCATAGCCCCTGGTTCCAGATACCCTGAGAGGAAGAGCATGCCTCTTTGGGGTCATTTCAGAGGAGCAGCTCTCTTCCCCAATGCAGTGCTTTGCAGCACTCCCCCCCCCCACCCCACTTCCTCAGTACCCCCACCCCCTCCGCGGCACTCCGTCCTCACCCCCTCCCCCTTACGTTTGGAGTCTGTCATCCGACGGACAGCAGGAGAACAGAAGATTTCATCCCCTGAAGCGCATTTGCAAAACCAGACGCGACTTTAGAACAAGCCCCAGGTTTCGTGCTCAGAGGAACTGACGCTGGTTAATTTTTAAAAATTCCTGATTCAATTCAGTGAGCAGAACATAAATTCCACAGAGCTCACGTTGGTTTTAGACTTTTGTACCTGCATTAATAACCCAAACCTCAGTGGGGTGGGGGCACAGAGATTACCAGGTCCCTGGGCACAGAGTTGATCCCTTCTCCCTTTGTGTTCAACTTACAATGGGGCACATAAATTCTGGTGGGACGTTACTGCGATACGAGACCTCATGCCCTTGGCAGCGGACTCTAAGCCAATGTCAATGGGTAACGGGAAAAAAAATCATCTTGTCTGAACCCAAGTGGTTACGTTAATAGCCACAGCACATCACATTGAGTCGAACTTGCTTCAGTCAAATTCCAGAAGAATCCACCAGAGAAAGTCAAATTTATTGCCTCTCTCTCTCACACACACATGTCCGTGTGTGCACAGGTGCAACGAAAAACTTACTAGCAGCAGCATCACAGGCACAGAGCATCAGATAAGCAGCGTTCACAAGAAAAACATAAGTTATACAAGAAGGAAGACAATTTGAACAAAAATAAGGTCCACTGCAGTGCAGAGTGGTCCCAGTGTTGCTGTACTGAGGCAGTGATTAGGGTTGTGCCGGTCGGTTCAAGAACCGAATGGTTGAAGGGAAGTCGCTGTTCCTGAACCTGGTGGTGTGGGGACGTCAGGCTTCTGTATCTCCTGCCCGATGGGAGCTGGGAGAAGATGGCACGGCCCGGATGGTGGGGGGATCTTTGACGACGGACGTTGCCTTCTTGAGGCAGCTCCTCCTGTAGATACCACCGACGGTGGGGAGGGATGTGCCCGTGATGTATTGGGGCTGAGTCCATGACTCTCTGCAGCTTCTTACATTCCTGTGGGTTCGAATCGCCGTCCCAGACTGTGATGCAACCGGTCAGGACACTTCCAACAGCACACCTGTAGAAGGTTGTTCGAGTGTTCGGTGACAAGCCGAACCTCCTGAGAAAGTAAAGACACTGGCGCGCCTTCCTTGTGATGGCGTCTACATGCTGGGCCCAGGACAGGTCGTCCGATACGTTAACGCCCGGGAATTTAAAGCTGCTGACCCTCCCCACCGCCGATCACCCCAACGTAGACCGGCGGGTGTTCACCCTCCTTCCCCACCCTGAGGTCAACCATCAGCTCTTTAGTTTCACTGACATTGAGCAAGAGGTTGTTGTTGGGGCACCGCTCACCCAGGCGTCCCATCTCGCTCCGGGACACCGACCCGTCACCGCCGGCGATCCGTCCGACGACAGCGGTGTCGCCGGCGAATGGAAACAGGCCCTTCGGCCCAACTGGTCCATGCCGACCAAGCTTCCCACTTGAGCTGCTCCCATGTGCCCGCGTTTGGCCCATATCCCTCTGGACCTTTCCCATCCATGGACTTGTCCAAGTGTCTTTTAAACATAATTGTCCCTGCCTCACCCACTTCCTCTGGCAGCTCATTCCAGATAAGGACCACCCTCTGGGTGAAAAAGTTGCCCCTCAGGTACCCTTTAAGTCTCTCCCCTCAAACCTGCACCCTCTAGTTTCAGACTCTCCGACCCTGGGGGAGAAAGATGGTGACTGTCCACCCTATCTACACCCCTGGTGGATTTGTAAACCTCCATAAGGTCACCCCTCAGCCTCCTTCGCTCCAGGGAAAACAGTCCCAGCCTGTCCAGCCTCTCCTTATAACTCAAGCCCTCCAGTCCCAGGAACATCCTCATGAAGGTACAGGATGCTGTCATCTTGAGCAATAAAACAGAACCCCAGATGAAAGGGTCTCGACCCAAAACGTAGACCGTCCCTCTTCCTTCACAGATGCTGCTCGACCTGTTGAGTTCCTCCAGCAGTTGAGAGGGGTGAGGAGGGAGCACCACGCTGCGGGAGGGGCGGCGAGGAGGGAGCGCCGTGGGACGGGCGCTTTGTATCTATTTTGTGTTTGTATTGCAGCAAGAATCAGTTTAGCGGTTAGCGTAACGCTATTACAGCACCAGCGACCCGGGTTCAAATCTGGCTGCTGTCTGTAAGGAGTTTGTACGTTCTCCCTGCGACTGCGTGGGTTTCCTCCGGGTGCTCCGGTTTCCTCCCGCATTCCAAAGACGTACGGGTTAGGAAGTTGCGGGCGTGCTATGTTGGCGCCGGAAGCGTGGTGACACTTGCGGGCTGCCCCCAGAACACTACGCAAAAGATGCATCTCACTGTTTCGATGTACATGTGACTAATATAGAGTCTCTTACATGTCCCTAATGTATGTGCCCCCACAACCTCTGCAGGCAGTGCGTTCCACGCGCCCACCACTCCCTGTGTAAAAAAACATCCCCCTTATACCTTCCTCCAATCACCTTAAAATTATGCCCCCTCGTGTTAGCCATTGTCACCTTGGGAAAAAGTCTCTGACTGTCCACTCGATCTATGCCTCTTATCATCTTGTGCACCTTAAACCTACGTCGAGTTCTTGGTTCCCCAACCCCGTGCCCATTTACCCTTTCTCCGCCCCTCAGCATTCTGTACACCTCACCCCTTGGTCTTCTACACTCCAAGGAAGAAAAGTCCCGAGACTGTCCAACCCCTCCCTGTAACTCAGTCCCTCGGGATACAAGGCCAGCCTGTCCAAACTTCCCTCCCATTCCAGGGATCAGTTCAATGAAGCTTCCAACACATTAACATTCTTCCTTCTGCGAGGACACGGATATTGTCCACAGGACTCCAGATGTGGTCTCGGCCACACAGAGATCCCTGGAGTTAGCAGTGCAGCGAGGTAAGGTGGTGAAGGCAGCGGACAGGAGACTTGCCTTCATTAGCCAGGGCATCGAACACAAGAGCAGGGAGGTCACGATACAACTCTACAACACACCGGTCAGACCACAGTGGGAGGACGGCGTGCAACGCTGGTTCCCACACTGTGGGAAGGAGGTGACCGCACTGGGGCGGATGCAGAGGGGAATCTCCAGGACATTGCCCCAGGACAGAGTGTTCTGGTTACGGGAGAGGCTGGGTCTGTTCTCCCTGGAGCGGAGGGGACTGGGGGGAGACCTGATAGAGGTGGACAACATTACGAGGGGGAGAGACAGGGTGGATCGTAGGAAGCTTGGCAGAAATGTCTCAAGCAAGGGCATAGGTTCAGGGTGTGGGATCAAGAGGGGATCTGAAGGGGTATTTATCCCTGGGGGGCGGGGGGAAGCAGAGATAGTCACAACACTGAAGTATCATCCGGACGGGCACGAAGGGCCAAGGCGGGGAGAAGGGGACTGACTTGGGTGCTGGGAAGTGGGACTGCTTGAGAAGGGTCAGCAGGGACACAATGGGCCTATTTCTGTTGGGGAAGCAGGCCAAGGAATGGCAAACGGAGTTTAAAATCAGGTAAGCAGGAGGCGTCGAATTTTGGGAAGAGAGGGTAGGAATTTCCTGGTGAATGGTTGGGCCCTGGGGAGTGTAGTGTTCCATGTCATCTCTCCTTCCACACGACATAGACCTTCAGGGATCTCTGCGTTAGGGAGACCACATTTGGAGTCCTGTGGACACTATCAGTGTCTTATTGAAGGATGTTTATGTGTTGGGAGCAGTTCAGAGCAGCTTCATTGGACTGATCCCTGGAAAGTCCATGTAGACAACAAATACCACCCTCCCCTGGACGGTCAAAGCCCTGAGACGCAATTTCCCACGCACAAGGCCACACTGACTGCCCCTGGTGGAGATGTTTGGAGATGAACCTAATCAGACCTTGCCTTTCCAAATGCAGATATATCCTGACGTTCCCCACCACCGACGTTGGACTCAACGGTCTGTAGTTCCCTGGCTTGTCCCTTTAAATAAAGGCACAATGTTAGCCACCCTCCAGTACCTCAACCCAAGGAAGATCCAAACATCTCCACCAGGGACCCCATCATCTTCTCCCTGGCTACCCACAACATCCGAGGATACACTTGGTCAGGCCCTGGGGATTTATCCACCTTTGTACACCTCCTCTTTTCCTAATCCCCATGTTTCAGGACATTTCTGCCCTCTTCCCCGAATTCCTTGGATGCCATGACCTTCACCTAGGAACAGACGAGAAGTATTCACTTAAGACTGCGGCCATCTCCAGTGATGACACAAGTTGGCGACTGCACTGATCCTTAGGGGAACCTATCCACCCCGCCACCCCAGTTACCCCTTCTCTGATTGGGGGGGGGGGGGGAAGAAAGGGAGTGAGGGGATGGGGGTGGACGGGAGACCGAACGGAGACACAGGAGAGGGAGGGACGGGGGGGCGCGGGAGGAAGAGACGGGGGGGGGGGGGAGTGGGAGATACAGTGCAAGTGCGAGTGTACGACAGGGATAAGCAACAGCCACTCCCAGACCATACGCGAGACACGGTTGGGGTCCTGCACATCAGCGCGAGACTGCACGCTGATCAGATGCAGGGCAAGGGAGCCACTGGCACCTTTTGCTCCCAGCCTCTGGGGATCGCCTACCCCCAGCCCTCCTCCACACACACACACTCGAGGGGCCTGATTACTATGGCACCCTCCGGCCCCTCCACCGCTTCCCATGAGCCCCCTCCCTCCCCGTGACCCCCTCCCTCCCCTACACCCCTCCCCGTCTCTGTAACCCCCTCCCTCCCCTACACCTCTCGTCTCTGTGACCCCCTCCGGCTCTGACACCCCTCACCATCTCTGTAACCTCTCTCCCCTACACCCCTCTCCGTCTCTATGAACCCCCTCCAGCCCATACACCCTTCCCCGTCTCTGTCACCCCATCCGCCCCCTTCTGGTCTCCCCAACCCCTGCTCTCTGTGAGCAAGGCCTGGGGGGGGGTGGGGGTGGAGGGGTCAACGTGCCCCAGTACCCCCTGGTGTGACCAGGGGATGGGATTCGAGTGGAGCGCCGAGCTCCGGTGTCGGGAAACGCCGTGTGTTCCCAACGCCAGGCTCCCGGCGACATTCCCAGCAGCTTACGCCACAGAAGGGCGCTCCTGCCGGATCACAATTCGAATGACCACGATGTTACCTCATGTAACTCTGAACAACTTAACATCTTTATTAAGGAAACCATTTCTTAAATAAAAAAGTGCATAGAAAATAAGGGAGTTTTAGAAATATCTGTACACATATGTACAACTTAGGCTTTTTTTTACAGAAAGTTAGAGCAAGTTATTTTTCCCCGATTCTCAAACAAGAGGAAATGAGAGGTTTGGAACATGACTGAGGCAGCGGAGACCTCCGGTCCTGTCACGTATAGGGTTTGGTGCCCCGGGAGAGTGGCATTGACTGCCCACCTCGGGAGGGTTGGGAGTTTGGAGGGGGTGGTGGTGGTGACGTGCAGTCTTCCCGCACTCTGCGGGGCGGGGGTGGCTGTGGTGGTCTGGGCGAGAGCCCCCCCTCCCCCAAGGGAGGGAGCGTCAATGGCTGGGGGGGGGGGTGGGCGATGGATGGGGCAGTTCTCCCGATGCAGACTCTCGCCGCTGGTCACAAGGAGAGCGTCTTGTTCCCAATCCCCCATCCCAGACACTTAGGAGAGGGTGGGTGTGTGGGGGAGGGGCGCAGAGAGAGAGAGCGGGGAGGGGCGCAGAGAGAGAGAGCGGGGAGGGGCGCAGAGAGAGAGAGAGCGGGGAGGGGCGCAGAGAGAGAGAGAGCGGGGAGGGGCGCAGAGAGAGAGAGAGCGGGGAGGGGCGCAGAGAGAGAGAGAGCGGGGAGGGGCGCAGAGAGAGAGAGCGGGGAGGGGCGCAGAGAGAGAGAGCGGGGAGGGGCGCAGAGAGAGAGAGCGGGGAGGGGCGCAGAGAGAGAGGGTGGAAAGAGGGAGAGGAGAGAGAAGGGGAAAGCAGAGGGGTAGAGGGGGAGACGAGGGAGGGAGGGGGAAGAGGTGAAGGGGAAGAGCAGAGGGATAGAGGGGGAGAGGAGGGAGGGGAGGGGACTGTTAGGATCCAGCCTGCAACCATTGCTGTGCCCTCCCCTCCCCCATCTCATCACCTCCACCCACAACGGCTTCGGACTGGGGTGGGGGGGGGAGACAGACCCAGAGCCGGCGGAAGGAGGGGGAATCACCCCCACTTGCCGTGGAGGTCGGAAAAGGAAGATGCCAAACATCCGAGGGGTGGGGGCTGGGGGGAGGGGGGGGGGACGGACACAAAACCCTGGGCGAGGTGGGGCACATGGGCATCATGGGGAACCGGCGCTCCCTCTGCACCTCACGCGGACGCCCTCCGAGGTGGTGGGGTGGTCCGGCCGGGGAAGCACCCCCCCCCCCCCCTCCCCTCCCCTCAGTTGAGGAAGCGTCGGCACTTGCGGGCTCCGCAGTTGCAGGGCAGTTTGTTGCTGGCGTCCTCGATGGGGAACTTGTAGTCGTAGGTGAGCTCCTCGCCCTGGTAGATGCGGCGCATGGCGAAGATCACGATGTGTTTCTGGCCCTCCACGTTGATGACCCGCGAGTAGCAGTTGGGCTCGCAGGAGTGGTTGATGAAGCGGGCAGCGTTGCCGTGCATGGTGGCGTCCACCACCTCGAAATCGTCGATGCGGAACATGTAACAGCCGATCCCCTGTGGGTGGGGGGAGAGAGGCAGAGATCGAGGGGGGGGAGAGAGGCAGAGATCGAGGGGGGGGAGAGAGGCAGAGATCGAAGGGGGGGAGAGAGGCAGAGATCGGGGGGGGGAGAGAGGCAGAGATCGGGGGGGGGAGAGAGGCAGAGATCGGGGGGGGAGAGAGGCAGAGATCGGGGGGGGAGAGAGGCAGAGATCGAGGGGGGGGGAGAGAGGCACAGATCGAGGGGGGGGGAGAGAGGCACAGATCGAGGGGGGGGGAGAGAGGCACAGATCGAGGGGGGGGAGAGAGGCAAGATCGGGGGGGGGAGAGAGGCACAGATCGAGGGGGGGGGAGAGAGGCACAGATCGAGGGGGGGGGAGAGAGGCACAGATCGAGGGGGGGGGAGAGAGGCACAGATCGAGGGGGGGGGAGAGAGGCACAGATCGAGGGGGGGGAGAGAGGCACAGATCGAGGGGGGGGGAGAGAGGCACAGATCGAGGGGGGGGAGAGAGGCACAGAGATCGAGGAGGGGGGAGAGGCACAGAGATCGAGGAGGGGGGAGAGGCACAGAGATCGAGGAGGGGGGAGAGGCACAGAGATCGAGGAGGGGGGAGAGGCACAGAGATCGAGGAGGGGGGAGAGGCACAGAGATCGAGGAGGGGGGAGAGGCACAGAGATCGAGGAGGGGGGAGAGGCACAGAGATCGAGGAGGGGGGAGAGGCACAGAGATCGAGGAGGGGGGAGAGGCACAGAGATCGAGGAGGGGGGAGAGGCACAGAGATCGAGGAGGGGGGAGAGGCACAGAGATCGAGGAGGGGGGAGAGGCACAGAGATCGAGGGGGGGAGAGGCACAGAGATCGAGGGGGGGGAGAGGCACAGAGATCGAGGGGGGGGAGAGGCACAGAGATCGGGGGGGGGAGAGGCACAGAGATCGAGGGGGGGAGAGGCACATTGGAGGGGAGCAAGAGAGACATAGAGGCAGAGAGAGAGAGAATGAGATGCAGGATTCAGAGAAAACAGGGACTGAACTGTTCCAAGGTCCCAGCACCCTCCTGCTCCCCCATCCACATCATCCCCACAAACCCCTCCCCCCTCGCTGTGGGAGCAGGGTCCACGTCCCCCCTCACTCACATGGGAGGGGAGGAAGCCCGCCCAGAGCTGTGCCTGGGAAACATCAGTGACAGGCCTCGATCAGCAGCCCCGGGCTCTGGTCTCCCCACACGGGGAACGTCACCTCTGCCATTCCACAGGTCAACCCGCTGACCATCCCTTTTCTTCTGGGGGTCTGGGACGTGTTGGCAAACTGGATACAGAACTCAGTGGTAGGCAGCAGAGGGCAGTGGTGGAGAATGCCTTTCCGACTGGAGGTCTCCAACCAGTGGTGTACCACAGGGATCAGTGCAGGGATACAGAGACTGGAACTGTGCACGGTGCTCCCGGTGTGGGTCTGACCCAGGGATACGGAGACCGGAACTGTGCACGGTGCTCCCGGTGTGGGTCTGACCCAGGGATACGGAGACCGGAACTGTGCACGGTGCTCCCGGTGTGGGTCTGACCCAAGGATACGGAGACCGGGAACTGTGCAGTGCTCCCAGTGTGGGTCTGACCCAGGGATATGGAGACCGGAACTGTGCACGGTGCTCCCGGTGTGGGTCTGACCCAGGGACACGGAGACCGGGAACCGTGCACGGTGCTCCCGGTGTGGGTCTGACCCAGGGACACGGAGACCGGGAACCGTGCACGGTGCTCCCGGTGTGGGTCTGACCCAGGGATACGGAGACCGGAACTGTGCAGCGTTCCCACTGCTGTCAGACGCTTGCTGACCTTTCGATCCCCGCTCGTGCGCTGAAGAACCATCCCAAGCACCATCACTGACCGGGACCCCGGACACACCGCACGCTCAGAGTCGGTTACCTTACTGTCGTAGTACTTCTCCCGCTTGTCCGTTAACACAGATCGAATGACGATTCCGGAATATTCTATCACCATCTCGCCGGCGTCAATGTTCCTCTTACAGAACAGACCCCGGCCGTGAATTGCAGACCTGTGGAAGGGGGGGGGGGGGGGGGGGGGGAGTGTGTGTGTGTGTGTGTGGAGTGAAAGGGGGTGGGGGGAGAGGAGGGCAGAAGTGGGAGAGGAGGGCAGAAGTGGGAGGGGGGAAAAGGGGAAGGAAGGGGGGGAAGGGGGAGGTGTAGGGGAAGTGGGGCGGGAAGGGGGGACAGTGTAGGGGAGAGGAGGGGGCCAGGGGGAAATGGAGGCATGGGAAAAGATTAGCAGTGGGGGGAGGAGCAGGGGGTTGGGGGGACATGGGGCAGGAACGGGGAGGAGGGGAGTGTGGGGGGTGTGAGGGGCAGAGGGAGAGTAAGCAGAGGAAAGAGCAGAGTGAGACAGTTAGCAGACTGCGGACAGATCAGGAGCACACAGCCGTTCAGCAGAGGGTCCGTCCCGCCGTGTGCGTCTGACGGCAATGGAGGGGTCGGGGCGGGGGGGGGAAGGGGGGTGGGGGAGACACGGCCACGTCCCAGTCACTCACCTGTAGACGCCCACGGCTTCTTTGGAGGTCTTCTTTAAGTGCCTGAACCTCATGGCCATCGGCAGATCCATGCTGGTCGCTCGCCTGTGGGTACCAAGCAGGAACACTTGAGTCTCTCTGTCCCCCGGCACGCAGTCGGTCTATCCCTGGCAACAACCCCCACCCCCACCCACAGCCCTGCTTGCTGGGGGGGCTGGTGGTGGTCACTGTGGAGCTCTCTCTCCCCTACACCTGCCAGCTCTCTCCAAACTCTCCCTTCTCCCCAAGTGACAGTTGCCTCACTGTGTCCGGGACCCCTTATATGTCCGCTCACAGACTGCGTATAAATCCATCAACATCCCTCCCCGTCTCCATCTCTGTGACCCCCTCTGGCCCCTACACATCTACCCATGACCCCCTCCAGCCCCTACACCCCTCCCCGTCTCCGTGACCCCCTCCCTCCCCTACACCCCTCCCCGTCTCTGTGACCCCCCTCGGGCCCTACACCCCTCCCCGTCTCCGTGACCACCCCCCCGGCCCCTACACCCCTCCCCGTCTCCATGACAACCCCCCCGGCCCCTACACCCCTCCCCGTCTCCGTGACCACCCCCCCCACCGTCTCCGTGACAACCCCCCCCCCACCCCTACACCCCTCCCCGTCTCCGTGACCCCCCCCCCCTCCAGCCCCTACACCCCTCCCCGTCTCCGTGACCACCCCCCCGGCCCCTACACCCCTCCCCGTCTCCATGACAACCCCCCCGGCCCCTACACCCCTCCCCGTCTCCGTGACCACCCCCCCCCACCGTCTCCGTGACAACCCCCCCCCCACCCCTACACCCCTCCCCGTCTCCGTGACCCCCCCCCTCCAGCCCCTACACTTCTCCCCGTCTCCGTGACCCCCTCAGGAGTTTGAGGCAGGGCAGGAGAGTAACACTACCAGTGCGGGACCACTAGTCACACAGGGAAGGGGGTTGGCGCTGTGTGAGATCCCCGCTGCTCCGATCGACCACGGGCAGTGCGCGCCGTCGCCCTGATGTACCTTGCCGATTTCAAGTGAACCTCATCCTCCTCCTCGTCCATCAATCCGTACTCCGGCAGCTTCCGGTGCCGGGATGCCAGGAAATTGAACATGTCAAAGGTCGACTTCCTGAGAAGTGGAAGCAAGAGGAAGGGATCGGAATAGAGCAGTGATCGTCAGAATGTGTGGGGGGGGGGGGCTGCGGGGAGGAGATGCAGACACCGTCCCGTCACTCTGTTGGGGCGGGGAGTCGCAGACACGGACCCTGTCCTGTAACCATGTGGGGGAAAATCGCAGACACAGACCCCGTCCCGTCACCATGTTGGGGGTGTCGCTGACATGGAGCACGTCCCGTCACTGTGTGGGGGGGGGGGAAAAAAATCGCAGACACAGACCCCGTCCTGTCACAGTGGGGGGGCAAGTGTAAGAGTCGCAGACACAGACCCCGTCCCGTCACCACGTTGGGGGTGTCGCTGACATGGACCACATCCCATCACTGTGTGGGGGGGGGAAAAAAAAATCGCAGACACACACCCCGTCCCATCACCGTGTGGGGGGGGGGGGGGGGGAAAAAAAAAAATCGCAGACACACACCCCGTCCCGTCACCGTGTGGGGAAATCGCAGACACACACCCCGTCCCGTCACCGTGTGGGGAAATCGCAGACACACACCCCGTCCCGTCACCGTGTGGGGAAATCGCAGACACACACCCCGTCCCGTCACCGTGTGGGGAAATCGCAGACACACACCCCGTCCCGTCACCGTGTGGGGAAATCGCAGACACACACCCCGTCCCGTCACCGTGTGGGGAAATCGCAGACACACACCCCGTCCCGTCACCGTGTGGGGAAATCGCAGACACACACCCCGTCCCGTCACCGTGTGGGGAAATCGCAGACACACACCCCGTCCCGTCACCGTGTGGGGAAATCGCAGACACACACCCCGTCCCGTCACCGTGTGGGAAATCGCAGACACACACCCCGTCCCGTCACCGTGTGGGGAAATCGCAGACACACACCCCGTCCCGTCACCGTGTGGGGAAATCGCAGACACACACCCCGTCCCGTCACCGTGTGGGGAAATCGCAGACACACACCCCGTCCCGTCACCGTGTGGGGAAATCGCAGACACACACCCCGTCCCGTCACCGTGTGGGGAAATCGCAGACACACACCCCGTCCCGTCACCGTGTGGGGAAATCGCAGACACAGACCCCGTCCCGTCACCGTGTGGGGAAATCGCAGACACAGACCCCGTCCCGTCACCGTGTGGGGAAATCGCAGACACAGACCCTGTCCCGTGCCCTCCAACGCCCCCCAAACCCCCGACCCCCGTACCTGGAGCCGACCTCCGCCCTGACGCAGCCGTGGGGGTTGAGGGGGAGCTCGTCCACGTCGGCGTGCTTGTGGAAGCGGAACTTGTACTTGCGGCAGTTCTTGGCCCCGAGCAGCTGCTCCACAAGGAAGAGCACCGCATCGTGGGTCAGACCCAGGCACCGGACGCCGCTCATACCTGCAACACAGCACGGCAGCCCCAGTGAGGTGGGGGGAGATGGAGGGACATCGAGAGGAGTTGAGGGTCACGTCAGCACCTTGACTTCCTCCACACCAGTGTCTGTGGGAGGGCGCGAGGGGGCATAACTGCGCGAGAGAGGGCGCACAACTGTGTGTATAACTCTGTGCGCGAGCGTCTGTCTGTGTGTGCGCGAGCGTCTGTCTGTGTGTGCGCGCGTCTGTCTGTGTACGCGCATGTATCTGCATGGGTCCCATCCCGCAATAAGGGTCTGCATCTGTGTGCTTGTTGGCGTGTCTGGCTTGTCACTGAACACTTAAACTTCTACAGATGTGCTGTTGGAAGTGTCCTGAACGGCTGCGTCACGGTCTGGGATGGCGACTCGAATGTGCAGGGACAGGCTGAGGGAGTGGGCGCCTGGCTGCACTGGGAGGGGGCAGGGGGAGGGAGAGGGTCCAAGGTTACAGGGACGACAGTGTCCACTCACCTGCGAAGGAGATCTGCTTGAGGCGAGTGCTGGCCCGAGCTTCCAAAACCTTGTCCAGCACGGCTTTCCACGCCACTGTACAAGGGGAGGGCAGAAACATGGTGTGGGTGCACAGGAGGCAGGAGGCACACACAGTGCACAGACAGATATACACACACACACAGGGGGTACAAACAGATGCATGAACACACGCACACACACAGGGGGTACAAACAGATGCATGAACACACACACACACACACACACAGAGGGGGTACAAAGAGATGCATGAACACACACACACACACACAGACGGGGTACAATTGGGGACGGGATAGGTGGGCGGGGATCCAGGGAGGGTGAACAGGAGGGAAGATTGGGAGAGAAAGGAACATTTCAATCGAGTTTTTCCAATCGCAGTTTGAAAGCAAGGGATGCAAGATACCAAATCTAGGCACCTCCCCTCCCTCCTCACTGCCCCCTCCCACAGCGCGGCACTCCCTCCTCGCTGCCGCTCCTCCCTGGATTCGTGGGGTGTCCCCAACCCCAGCTGACGGAGGAGCACAGAGACAGGCCGTTCGGCCCATCAAGTCCGTGCTGACGGTCAGGTAGCCGCCTGCGCCGATCCCACCAAGCGCTCACCGTCAATGCTGTCCGCCGACACCGCAAACCCGTCGTCGCTGGTGATCTCGAACCGCAGGTGCGGCCCATGTTTGCGCTGCGGCTCCGTCTCCTGCCAGTTCTCCTTGTCCTTCTCCTCGTCCTCGTCCTCCTCCTCATCTTCCTCCTCCTCGTCCTCGTCCTCCTCGTCCTCGTCCTCCTCGTGATGATATGAGGGCAGAGAGTCCTCGTCCGAGCTTAGCTCGGCAGCTGGGAAGAGGAGGGCAGGGATGTGAGGGGAGGAAGCAGCGGTCGCTCGTGGGGCAAGGAGGGGCTCACAGGAGACGGAGGGGAGGGGAGGGGGGCTCACAGGAGACGGAGGGGAGGGGAGGGGGGCTCACAGGAGACGGAGGGGAGGGGAGGGGGGCTCACAGGAGACGGAGGGGAGGGGAGGGGGGCTCACAGGAGACGGAGGGGAGGGGAGGGGGGCTCACAGGAGACGGAGGGGAGGGGAGGGGGGCTCACAGGAGACGGAGGGGAGGGGAGGGGGGCTCACAGGAGACGGAGGGGAGGGGAGGGGGGCTCACAGGTAGGTCCCCTCCCTCCCTCCCCACCCACATCAGGCTGACCTGTGGCCCGCGTCCAGTCCCGGGGCAGACTGCGGCGGTTGCTGTGGCGACTGGTGACGTCCCGCATGGCCGACGATTCATACAGGCGGACGGACTGCTCCTGGCCCTGCTGCGGCCTGGGGAGGGAGAGGGAGAGGGTGTGAGGGCACTGCATTCAGTGGGGAGGCCCCCCCACCCCCAACCCAACCGCACACCGCAGTTGCTCCCGAGATGCTCGACACCGTCTGGGACAGAGCAGCCCATTCGTTCGACCCCCACCCCATCCTCCCACCCCTCATCCCCCCTCCCTCACCCCACCAGCCCCACAGTGTGCACTCTCTACAGAACGCGGTCACTCGCCCGGGCTACTCCGACAGCACCTCCCAAACCCCCCCCCCCCCTCTCCCCCACAAGGGGCAGGGGAGCACCACCGCCCACAGGACTTCCCCCCCGACTCGCGAATCTGTCACCATGACTGGGGTCTAAGTCCCCTCTCCTGATTTCTAGAAAAGTGGAGGTGGTCGAGGGGGAGCAGTTTATAAAGCCACAAGAGGCATAGATAAGTGGACGGGCAGAGTCTTCTCCCCAGGGTAGGGGGAGTCTAAAACTCAAGGGCGCAGGGGAAAGATCTAAAGGGGTCCCAAGGGGCAACTTCTTCACCCAGAGGGTGGTCCGTACGTGGAACGAGCTGCCAGAGGAAGTGGGTGAGGCAGGTACATTAACAACACTTGGACAGGTCCGTGGATGGGAAAGGTTCAGAGGGATACGGGCCAAACGCAGGCACATGGGACTGGCTTAGATGGGAATCTTGGCCGGCAGGGACTAGTTGGGCCAAAAGGCCTGTCTCCCTGCTGTGTCACAGATGAAGGGTGTCGACCCGGATCTGTGAAACTTGCCCCATGGGACTGCCTTCCCCTCAGCGTTTTAAAGAGGAGGCTCAACCTCCCCCCCATCTCCCCCCCCCATACACCAAGGGGCCACTAGAGTATCAGATAGGAAGGGGTGCAAAATCAGGGGAAAGAACAAAGTAAACACCCAAAAAAAAAATAGATACGTACGAGTTTCCAGAGTGCAAATCTTCAACACGATCCAGGTCCAAGGTGGCTCTGATGGTTGGTGTTTTGATCCGTACACGGCCATTCCTGTGGGGGCGGTAACATTTTAGGATCACTGCTCAGCGCTCTCGGATCCCCAATAGCACTGCTCGTTTCCCTGACTGGGAGGCCTCTTTACCACACATACACAGATTTGCACTCCCTTCTGTTCAGATCCCAACTGAGTACAGGTACATGGTCCCCTGAAAGTGGCGTCACAGGTAGACAAATGGGGTGGAGAAGGCGTTTGGTATGCTGGCCAGGGCAGAGCACAGGAGTTGGGGCTTCACGTTGAAATTGTACAAGACATTGCTGAGGCCACATATGGAATATTGTGTTCAGTTCTGGTCGCCCTGCCGTAGGGAAGATGCTGTTAAGCTGAAAAGAGGGAGATTTACAAGGATGTTGCCGGGACTGAGATATATTGGGCAGGTTGGGACTTTATTCATTGGAGCATGAGGGGTGACCTTATAGAGGTGTATAAAATCACGAGGGGCATCGATAGGGTGAATGTGCACAGTCTTTTCCCCCCAAGGTTGGGGAATCAAGAACTAGAGGGCACAGGTTTAGGGTGAGAGGGGGAGAGATTTAAATAGGAACCTGAGGGGCAACTTCTTCACCCAGAGGGTGGTCCATATGTGGAACGAGCTGCCAGAGGAAGTGAGTGAGGCAGGTACATTAACAACATTTAAAAGGCACCTGGACAGGTCCATGGATGGGAAAGGTTTAAGAGGGATATGGGCCAAATGCCAGTAAGTGGGAATCTTGGCTGGCATGACCTAGTTGGGCCAAAGGGCCTGTTTCCGTGCTGTGCGCCTCTCTGACCCCTATAAGCCCCCGAGGACTGGAGACCCCATGCGCTGGTCAACCGCAGCGGGGGGGCATCCGGGACGCCATCGATCCCGGGCCGGGATGACCGAGGGGAGGGAGTCAAGACACGGGTAGGGATAGAAGAGATCTCCGAGGGGAAACTGGAGCAGCCAAGCGGGGGGGGGGGGGGGGGGGGGGAGTAAAGCAGGTTAAGGGGAGATTTAATGGAGGCATTTTTCCCAGGGGGAGGAAGGGGGCTAGTCCTGGCTAAATGGGCTCAGTATAGAGTAGTACCAAGTGATCAAGGTCCCTCATCCTGTCACATCCAAGGACAGGAGCCCCCTGCCCCACCCGTCCATTCAGCCCATCCCTCCCATACTAGCCCTGCAAACGCTCTCTCCAGTGGGCCACCCCAGGGATCCCTCAGACCTCCAGAAATGGTGGGCGGTGATTCCCATCTCGCCCTCCAGCACTCCCCATCCCGGGAACTTCCCCGGGAAAAACGTTCCCGAAACAATTCCACCCCCCCAGCACCCCTCCCCACTCTGGATGGGTCCACACCAGGAGCACCGTGCACAGTACTGGCCCCTCGGGGGGGCGGGGGGGGGTGTGTGAGATACATCCTAAATGGTGGTATTGTCTTAGAACAACACTGCGGCACAGCAGGCAGAACCGCTGGTTCACAGCTCTGGTGGCCCAGGTTCGATCCCGACCTCCGGAGGGATTGGGGGGGGGGGGGGGGTGGTGAGGAGGGAGGAGGGAAGCACGACCCAGACTGCTCTGTGAGGGAGGGCCACTTGCAGAACACCCACTACCCTCCCTACACCCCCCCCACCCCGCCGACAAACCCCCCCCCCCAACCAATACAGAACCCCTGAGGTACTCACCCCAAGGAGGCCGGGGCCACTGCCCTGGGAGCCTCATCCGAGACACTGCCGCGATCGGCCATGATGGGCCAGGGGTGCGAGGTCTTCTGCCTCTTGGGCGGCCCCCTGTCAGGCGGGGGCAGGGCGTGCTTGAGGGGCGCAGGGGAGGGGGCGGGCTGCCGCAAAAGGGGCCGGGAGACAGGACCCTGGGGCATGGGGACCAGGCAGGCCAGGGGCTGGGGTGGAGGCTGCTGCTGCTTGCCCTGGGCCCCGAGCAGGAGGTTCCCCACCGGACCCCCGCACTCCCGGGAGAGGAAGTGGGAGCCCCCGAGGCCAAGGGGAGTGCCGGCCAACACCGGTCCGGGCTGGACGGACACCACGTTGAGGATGGATGCCCCCCCCAGCGACAGGGAGGGGAGTTCCGGCCTCAGGACGGCCAGGGGTCCCGGGGGCGCCACCAGCACAGTCCCGTAGCCCTGCTGGGGGGCCGGGGCGTGGTTGAGGTAGAGCAACTCAGGCCTGGGCAGCTGGAGGAGGGGCACCTGCAGGGCGGGGGGCTTCCCGGGGGCCAGGGCCGCAGGCTTGGTCTGGGGGGGATGGACTTCAGTCCCTCTCGGTTCCTGGCGGGGGGGCGAGGAGGAGGACGGGGGAGGGGGCGGCCGAGCCCCCCCGCTCGCCCAGTGGGAGGAGGAGACCCTCGCCGGGTGCAGAGACGCAGACCCGCTGGATGCGGGGGGGCTCAGGGAAGCGGGGCTCGGCTCCCGCCGGCGCCTCGGGGAGGGGCGGGTAGGCCTCGCAGGGGGGGCTCGGGGAGCCAAGATGGAGGGCGCCGGGGTCCGGAGGTGGAGGGGGAGGAGGCGGGGGCGGTGGATGAGGCGGAGGAAGGACGGAGGTGTTCTTGAGGACAAAGTCCATGATCTCTGAGGGCAGGATGTTGCTGAGCTCGTCCTCCGCCTCTCCCTTGCCCGGGGAGGGGAGCTGGGGGTCTTCGCTACTTCCAGCCTCGTCTTCTCCTCCTCCTCCAGCCTCCTCTTCTCCTCCCTCCTCCTCCTCCTCCTCCTCCTCGGGAGCTCCCCTCCCCGGCCGTGTGGCCGGCTCGCAGTCGGCCGAGTCGTCCACGCCGTCCAGCTGGTCGATGCGGGGGACCTCCCGTCCAGGGCGAAGCAACTCGGACGCCAGCTGCTCCATCACCTCCTCGGTCACCACCGTGCGGGCGAAGTTTGTAGTATTGGTCCAGGTCGTCGCTGGAGCTGTTGGCCGCCTCCTCGTCGTCATCCTCCTCCTCATCCTCGTCCTCCTCCTCGTCCTCCAGCTTGCCCCCGCCCTCACCCACCACGATCTGCGCCGCCAGGTGCAGCGGGTGGTCCCGGAAAGGGGCGGCGGCCAGCACCTGCTCGCCCTTGGCCAGTGCCGAGACGAGGTCCACGTCAAGGGCATCGAAGGCGGGGTCCTCCTCGTCCTCCAGGAGGGAGGGTGGCGGGCTGACCTCCTCCCCCTCGCCACCCCTCTCCTCCTCCTCCTCCTCTCCGCCGCGGGCCAGCTGCGAGGCCAGGAGCTCGACGGCGGAGGAGAGCGGGCAGGGGAGGGGAGGGGGTGGCGGGGGGAACCTTCCTAGCCCAGGGTCCCAGCTCAGGGGTCTCGGCCCCCCCGCGGCCCGAACTGTCCGTAAGGTCTCCAGGATCCTGGGCTCGCTGGCGGGCCGCTGGACGCCGGACCTCCTGTCCGCTCCCCCCCTCCTCCTCCTCCTCTCCCTCTTCGTCCTCCTCTTCCTCCTCCTCCAGACCGTTTGCTCTGCAGGGGGAGGTCAGAGGCCGGGGAAGGAGACGGGGTCCGGCGGCGGCTCCCTCCCGGGCTCCTGAGCTCGGCGTGGGGCCGAGAGGAAGAGGACGTGGAGGAGACAGCGACCCCTGGCCTCTCTGCCGCCCCGCCGCCCAAGCGGTGAGGGAGCTGGGGGGCTTCCTTGGCAGCCCTGAAGGAGGGAGCCCTGCTGGCGGAGACAGTGGCCCGGGGGGGCGAAGTCACTTTCCCGCGAGGGGCGGAGTGGTGGGAGGCCAGGCCGTGCCTCCGGGGCACCAGCGAGCGGCGGCTGGGGGAGACGGCAGGGTCGCTGACGGTCAGAATGTGGTGGGAGACTGAGGCCGGACTTCCTGCAAGACACAAAAGAGGCAGGACCCGAGGATGAGCAGGCGAGAGACCACCAGAGAGATGGGAGCACAGCGGGGTGAGATTGGCCCATCCAGGCTGCCCCGCCATTCAAACAGGGGCTGATTTTCAACCCCATTCTCCCAGTAACCTTTCACGCTGCCCCCCCACCCCACCAACTGAAAACAAATCTCTGCCTTAAATACTGGAAAGTTTTAGGGAGGGATACACTGACATACAGGCACGGTGGTGTAGCAGTTAACGTAACACTATTACAGCACCAGCGACCCGGGTTCAATTCCCGCCGCTGTCTGTAAGGAGCTTGTGCGTTCTGCCCGTGTCTGCGTGGGTTTCCTCCTGCATTCCAAAGACATACGGGTTAGGAAGTTGTGGGCGTGCTATGTTGGTGCCGGAAGCGTGGCGACACTTGCGGGCTGTTCCCAGAACACTCGACGCAAAAGATGCATTTCACTGTGTGTTTCAATGTACCTGTGGCTAATAAAGTTATCTTATTAGGATGTGGAAGCTTTAGAGAGGGTGCAGAAAAGATTTACCAGGATGCTGCCTGGATCGGAAAGCATGTCTGATGAGGATAGGTTGAGTGAGCTAGGGCTTTTCTCTTTGGAGAGGAGGAGGATGAGAGGTGACTTGATAGAGGCGTACAAGATGATAAGAGGCATAGACTGAGTGGACAAGTCAGAGCTTTTTCCCCAGGGCGACAATGGCTAACACGAGGGAGCATAATTTTAAGGTGATTAGAGGAAGGTACAAGGGGGATGTCAGGGGTAAGTTTTTTTTTTATACAGAAAGTGGTGGGTGCATGGAACACACTGCCTGCAGAGGTTGTGGGGCACATACATTAGGGACATTTAAGACACTCTTAGATAGACACATGAATGACAGAGAAATAGAGGGCTGTGTGTGAGGGAAGGGTTAGATAGATCTTAGAGCAGGATAAAAAGTCGGCACATCGTGGGCCAAAGGGCCTGTACTATGCTGTAGTGTTCTACGTTCTGTCAGGAAGTGCTGGAAATATCCCTCACCAATTTTTACCGATGCACCACAGAAAGCATCCTATCTGGATGCATCCCGGCTCAGTACAGCAACTGCTCTGCCCGGGACCGCAAGAAACCGCAGAGAGTCACGGACACGGAACGGAAACCAGCCTCCCCTCTGCAGACTCCGTCTACACTTCCCGCTGCCTCGCGAAAGCAGCCGGCATAATCAAAGACCCCCTCCCACCCCAGACATCCTCTCTTCTCCCCCCCCCCCCACCAGCCTCCCATTGGGGCAGAAGGTACAAAAGCCTCAGAGTGTACCACCAGAGCTTTTACCCCTCCCTCCCCCACCCCCCGGGGCACGCTGGCGAGCTGCTGGTCTTAGCCGAGGACACCAGACCTCATCTTCCCCCTTCTCCAGGCTGTTGCTCTGCAGGGGGAGAGGAGGTATGGTACTGTTCTTTGTTCTAAAGCTCTCTAATCCTGGCAGCATCCTGGTGAACCTCTTCTGCAATAGGGCAACTGCACTCTTCCCGCAATGGTGGCAACCGCAACCTTGCTGCAACGGGGCGACCAGCAGTAGCACATCCGGCGAAGGAAGGTGCCTCAGTCGGACCGAATGTGGAGGGACTGGACTGGTGTAGATCGGTGCAACGCTCAGCACGGACCCGACGGGCACTTACCTGGACAGGGCAGGGGCCGAGAGCTCCCCGACGACCACCGGCTGGCCGCGCCGTAGCTTGGCACCTTGATGCGGCTGCAGGGCACGGGGCGGGGCGGGGGCAGGGGGCCGGCGCCCTGTCCAGGGAAGGGGCGCTCCGGCGAGCCCACCTGGGGACCACTCTTGGCCGCTGCTTCCGTCACCTCGCTGGTATCTGGGGGCGGGAGAGAAAAAGGTCAGGGGAGGGCGACCCCATGAAATCACGGAACCACGCGCATGGTGGGGAAGACCGGCACACAGCAAGATCCCGCTAGAAAGAAAAAAAAGCGCAGTGATTTGTGGACTTGCGTTGACCCGTCCATGCCAACCAAGATCCCCATCCACACCAGTCCCACATGCCTGCGTTTGGCCCATATCCCTCTAAACCTTTCCCGTCCGTGCACCCGTCCCAAGTGTCTTTTAAATATAGTGTGCCCCCTCAACCACGTTCCACACACCCACTGCCCTCGGTGTGTGGAAAAACCTGCCCCTTTTAAATCTTTCACCTCTCACCTTAAACCTGTGCCCTCGAGTTTTAGGCTCCCCAACCCCACAGAGAAAAGATGTGACCATCTGCCCTATCTACGCCCCTCGTGGTTTTATAAACCTCCATAAGGTCACCCCTCAGCCTCCTTCGCTCCAGGGAAAACAGCCCCGGACTGTCCGGCCTCTCCTTATAACTCAAGCCCTCCAGTCCCGGGAACGTCCCCATTAATCTTTCCTGCCCCCTCTCCAGCTCAGTGATGTCCTTCCTATAGCTGGGCGACCAGAACCGTGCACGGTACTCCAAGTGTGGTCTCACCAACGTCTTGTACAATGGCAACATTCCCCTCCCACTCTCTCTCCGTCCCAACACAGGGACTCGACCCGAAACGTCGACCACCCCTCTGCCTCCACAGATGCTGCCCGACCTGCTGAGCTCCTCCAGCTTAACGCTCCCGTGAATCTTTTCCGCACCCTCTTGAGCTCAAGCACGTCCTTCTTATAGTGTGGTGACCAGAACTACACGCTCCAGGCTCAAGGACAGCTTTGTTATAAGACTATTGAACGGTCCCCTAGTACAATAAGAGGGACTCTTGACCTCACAATCTACCTCGTTATGACCCTGCACCTTATTGCCTGTCTGCACTTTACCGAGGTACAGTGAAAAGGTCTTGCATACCGACCGTACAGGTCAATTCATTACACAGTGCAGTTACATTGAGTTAGTACAAGTGCATTAAGGTAGTACAGGTAAAAACAATAACAGTACAGAGTAAAGTGTCACAGCTACAGAGAAAGTGCAGTGCAATAAGGTGCAAGGTCACAACAAGGTAAATCATGACATCAGGGTCCATCTCATCGTATAAGAGAACCGTTCAATAGTCTTATCACAGTGGGGTAGAAGCTGTCCTTGAGCCTGGTGGTACGTGCCCTCAGGCTCCTGTATCTTCTACCCGATGGAAGAGGAGAGAAGAGAGAATGATCCGGGTGGGGTCTTTGATTATGCCGGCTGCTTCACCAAGGCAGCGAGAGGTAAAGACAGAGTCCAAGGAGGGGAGGCTGGTGTCCGTGACGCGCTGGGCTGTGTCTACTACCTTGCAAAAGCAGTCAAAATAATCAAAAGCACCCACCCAGGACATTCTCTCTTCTCCCCCCTCCCATTGGGCAGAAGATACAAAAGTCTGAAAGCACGTACCACCAGGCTCGAGGACAGCTCTGTTACAAGACTATTGAACAGTCCCCTAGTATGATAAGATGGACTCTTGACCTCACAATCTACCTTGTCGTGGCCCTTGCACCTTATTGTCTGCCTGCACTGCACTTTCTCTGTAACTGTGACACTTTATTCTACATTCTGTTATTGCTTTTCCCTTGTACTACCTCTACATACTGATGTTTCAAACAATGATACAGAATGAGGCCATTTGGCCCAACGAGTCTGCTCCGCCATTCAATCGTGGCCGATTTTTTATCAACCCCGTTCTCCTGCCCTCTTCCCGATCAAGACCCCATCAATCTCTGCCTTCAATACACCCAATGACTTGGCCTCCACAGCTGTCTGTGGCAACGAATTCCACAGACTGACTGCCCTCTGGCTGAAGAAATTCCTCCTCATCTCAGTTCTAAAGGGACATCCCTTTATCCTGAGGCTGTGCCCTCGGATTCTGGACTCTCCCACTGATGGGAACATCCTCTCCGTGTCCACTCCATCCAGGCCTTTCTGGGAGCTTTCACAATGAGATCCCCCCCCTCATCTGAACTCCAGGCCCAGAGACATCAAACACTCCTCACACGATAACCCTTTCATCCCCGGGATCGTTCTCATGAAGCTCCTCTGGACCCTCTCCAGGGCCAGCACACCTCTCCTCAGATACAGGGCCCAAAACTGCTCACGATATTCCAAATGTGGTCTGACCAATGTCTCATAAACCCTCAGCTTTTATATGCTAGTCCACTCCAAATGAACGCTAACATTCCAGTTGACCTTCCTCACCACTGACTCAACCTTGAGGGAATCCTGTACCGGGACTCCCAAGCCCCTTTGTACCTTCGATTTCTGAATTCGCTCCCCATTTAGAAAATAGTCTCCGTCTTTAGTCTTCCCACCACAGTGAATGACCGTACACTTCCCAGTGGCACTGGGCTGGGTTACACGGGAGGGGGAGGTTCGGATGGGGACCCTCTGCCCTCCCAGCGCTGCGCGGTGTCTACCTGCGGTGCTGGGACTGTGCACGATGGTGTGGTTGCCTCCGTCGTCCGTGCCGTTGATGTCGTTCTCCCAGGCCGGGGGATGGTACTCCACGATCTTGCACCGGTACACGCACCTCTTCCTGGCATCCGTCGTGCTCCAGTAAACCCTGGAGCACCTGGGCGCAGGGATTAAGGAGAGAGGGGGGGCATTAACCTCGAGGATAGGGGGTCAGCGAGCACAGGGACCCCGAGCTCCCGGAGACCGGCGCTCCCGCAGTGGTGGCCCTCCGACGTACCATTGGCGGTGCAGGCACGGTAGTGTAGTGGTTAGCGTAACACTATTACAGCGCCAGCGACCCGGGTTCGATTCCGGCCGCTGTCTGTAAGGAGTTTGTACGTTCTCACCATGTCTGCGTGGGTTTCCTCCGAGTTCTCCGGTTTCCTCCCACACTCCAAAGACGTACGGGTTAGGAAGTTGTGGGCGTGCTGTGTTGGCGCCGGAAGCGTGGCGACACTTGCAGGCTGCCCCCAGAACACTCTATGCAAAAGATGCATTTCACTGTGTGTTTCGATGTACGTGTGACTAATAAAGATATCTTATTTCAGTGGACCTCCCACAGAGCATGGGGGGGGGGGGGGGGTGGAACAGAGAGACAGAGCAACCTGCCCCCAGTGAGAGTAGCACCCTGGGGAGAGAGAGGAGGACCTGTCCCCCAGTGAGGGTCAACAGTTAAGGGCCGGAGAAAGAGCAGTGATCACTTCGGACGAAGAGCACAGCTACTCCAGCCCTTACGAGCAGACGGATCGGTATCAGTCGCACACTTACTGGTAACCCACAGGGAAGATGTGGCCCTCGCACTCCGACAGTTCCGTCAACACCCCCAAGTTGTTGATGGTCATCGAACCTGTGTGTGGGGGGGGAGAGAGAGAGAGAGAGAGAGAGAGGGTGGAGACCAGAAATGTCGACTCTGCTTCCTTCTCCGCAGACGCTGCCCGATCTGCTGAGTGTTTCTGGCACTCCGTGCTTTTGCTGAAGGACTTGACTAGCGTCCCTCACCCTCCCGTCTCTGACGTGGGAGGGATCGAGCAGCAAGGAGTCGAGGAGATTTTGCACTTTGGAAGGTCAAACTAGTCAAACCTGCACTATGAATGGGAGTGGAATGGAACTGAGGGACCGAGGAATACGAGGACAGTTTGGTGAAAGCGGCGTCGCAGGTAGACAGGGTGGTGAAGAAGGCATTTGGTACACTGGCCTTCATCGGTCAGAGCATTTGGTTAAAGGAGTTGGGACATTATGTTGCCATTGTATAAGTTATTGGTGAGGCCGCACTTGGAGCACTGTGCGCAGGTTTGGTCACCCTGTTATAGGAAAGACGTGGTTAAACTGGAAAGTGTGCAGAGAAGGTTTACAAGGACGTCACCAGGACTTGAGGGCCTGAGTTATCGGGAGAGGCTGGCCAGGCTGGGTCTTTATTCCTTGGGTGGGAGAATGGGGGGCCTTATAGGAGTGTGTCAAATTATGAGAGGCATAGATAAGTTGGACGGTAACAGTCTTTTTCCCAGGGTAGGGGAGTCCAAAACCAGGGGGCGTAGGTTTAGGGTGAGAGGGGAAAGATTTAAAAGGGACCTGAGGGGCAACTTTTTCACGCAGAGGGTGGTGAGTGTATGGAACGAGCTGCCAGAGGAAGTGGGTGAGGCAGGTACAACAGGATTATTTAAGCAGCACTTGGATAGGTACATGGAGGGTCGAACTCAGGAAATTGGGACTAGCTGGGTGAGCACCGTGGTCGGCACGGACTGGTTGGACCGAAGGGCCTGTATCCGTGCTGCGTTGATCTGTGACTAAGGACGACTGTTACAGGGTGAATGACTGAAATCAAAAGCAAACATGCATTGCCCCTCAGACTGCAACAGGAGAACCCGCACTCTGTCTGTAACTAGGTGACCGTTTCGCAGGACGCCCGCACTCCGTCTGCAACCACGACCTGCGTCTCCCCGTTGCCGGTCACTTCAACTCCCCCTCCCACACTATCACTGATACGTCAGTCCTCGGCCTCCTCCACTGCCGGGAGAATTCCAAGCGCAGACTGGAGGAACAGCTCCTCATTTTCCTTCTTGGAACCTTGCAGCCTAACGGGATGAACATTGAATTCTCCCACTTTAAGTAATCCCCATCCCACCCCCCTTCCCACAACACCCCCCCAACGTGCTTCCCTTTCCTAGCCTCATACTTTTTTCTCCCTCTCTCTCCTTACCTTTCACCCGTCCCCTGGTGGATCTGCTCTCCCCTCCTCCCCCGCACCTGCCCATCACCATCTCTTACCTGCATCTGCCTATCACCACCCTGTGCCCACCCCACCTCCCCTCTGTTGTCCACCTATCACTGCTCTGCTTTTCCCTCCTATATATCGGGCTTCCCCTTTTTCTATCTTCAGTCCTGAAGAAGGGTCCTGACCCGAAACGTTGACTGCCTGCTTTTCTCCACGGATGCTGCCTGGCCTGCTGAGTTCTTCCAGCATCAGAATGTTTCTCAACCGTTTCAAGCTGATTTATTTTCATTTAACTATCAGCGTTGGCACAGTAAGAAAGACAAATGCAATGTCAGCATTCATTTCGAGAGGACTAGAATATAAAAGCAAGGATATAATGCTGAGGCTTTATAAGACGTTGGTCAGACCACATTTGGAGCATTGTGAGCAGTTTTGGGCCCCGTATTTAAGGAAGGATGGACCTGGAGAGGGTCCAGAGGAGGTTCACAAGAATGATCCCAGGGATGAAAGGGTTAATGTACGAGGAGCGTTTGATGTCTCTGGGCCTGTACTCGATGGAATTCAGAAGGATGAGGGGGGAACCTCATAGAAACCTCCCAGATACCGAAAGGCCTGGATAGAGCGGACGTGGAGAGGATGTTCCCATCAGTGGAAGAGTCCAGGATCCGACGGCACAGCCTTGGAATAAAGGGACATCCCTTTAGAACTGGGATAAGGAGGAATTTCTTCAGACAGAGGGTGGTGAATCTGTGGGACTCATTGCCACAGAGGGCGGTGGAGACCAAGTCATTGAGCATGTTTAAGGCAGAGATGGATAGTTCTGGATTAGTAACGGCATCAAATGTTACGGGGAGAACGCAGGGGAATAGGGTTGAGAGAGAAAATTAAAACAGCCACGATTGAATGGCGGAGGAGACTCGATGGACCACATGGCCTAATTCTGCTCCTTTGTCTTGCAGCTGAGAGTGCAGCGCTAACACTGTTTCACCCTCTGTCGGCCACAGCAGAGAGACGGGGAGGGGCGCAGGGGTCGGAGGGTGTCACAGAGACGGGGGGGGGAGATGTAGGGGCCGGAGGGGGTTACAGAGACAAGGAGAGGCGCAGGGGTCAGAGTGTCACAGAAGCGGGGAGGGGTCACAGAGACCAGGAGGGGTGCAAGGGCCGGAGGGGGTTACAACTGGTACCATCCTGACCAAGATGCCTGTTCAAGCTAGTTTCATTTGCCCGCGTTTGGCCCATATCCCTCTAAACCTTTCCCATCCACGGACCTGTCCAAGTGCCTTTTAGATGTTGTTAATGTACCTGCCTCACCCACTTCCACGTACGGACCACCCTCTGGGTGAAAAAGTTGCCCCTCAGGTTCTGATTAAACCTCTCAACTCAACCCTGTGCCCTCTAGTTCTTGACTCCCCAACCCTGGAGAAACAGACTGTGCACATTCACCTGATCGACACCTCTCGTGATTTTACACACCTCAAGGTCAACCATCATTCTCCCACACTCCCAAGTCCCGACCTCTCTCCAGAACTCAGTTCCCGGCAACATCCGAGGCTGTTCCCCCTCCACCACCCTCCACCTCCCACTCACCGATCATCATGGTGATGTTCTCCGGTTCCAGTCCCGTGAGGAACTTCCGGCGGAGGGTGATGCCCTCGAAATCAACGAAAGCCCTGCGCATCACCTCAAATCCGTCTTCGCGGACCGTCTGGGGGAGGGGAGGAGGAAGGGGGTCAGTGGCGGGACGTGGTGTTCAGGGGCAGGAGGAAGGGGGTCAGTGGTGGGACGTGGTGTTCAGGGGCAGGAGGAAGTGGGGCGGGGGGGGGGAGTCAGTGGTGGGACGTGGTGTTCAGGGGACGGATCGGAGGGGCTCTGCATCACCTTCCAGTCAACAGGGCAATTCCGAAAACGTGTAGGGTGTCAAGGGGGCAGCTCTCAGGGAATGTTCTAACTATACAGCGACGGGACAGGGTCTGAGCCTGGGACTTCCCCACATGGGAGATGGGGGGCAGAGAGAGAGAGGGAGATGGTGGGGAGGGGGAAGGAGACGGGGCGGGGGGAGACGGGGAGGGGAAGGGGACGCCCCACACACCTTGCCTTGCACCAGATCCTTGTGCCGCTGACAGTACACCTTCTTGTCCTCCTCAAACACGCAGTTGCAGGCTCGGGCACACATGAAGTGGTAGTTGCTCTGACAGGAGGACAGGCAGCAGCCGACGGTGGCGCCGGGCTTCTGGCAGTACTCACAGCGCTGGGTGGGGAGGAGCAGTGGCGTTAACAACGCGAGCAAGAGCACAGAGACGGCCTGCACAGCAACACCCCTCCCCTGCAACTGCGCTCCCCCCCCCCCCCCCCGCCGCCCCCATTCAAGGGCGTTGGGTTCCGGAACTTGCTGCCCGACAGGTTGAGTATAGGAGTTGGGATGTTATGGTGAGGTTGGATAAGACATTGGTGAGGCCAAATTTGGAGCATTGTGTGCAGTTCTGGTCACCTAACTATAGGAAGGATATCAGTAAGATTGAAAGAGTGCAGAGGAAATTTACTAGAATGTTGCCGGGTCTTCAGGAGTTGAGTTACAGGGAAAGATTGAACAGGTTAGGACTTTATTCCTTGGAGTGTAGAAGAATGAGGGGAGATTTGATAGAGGTTTACAAAATTATGAGGGGTATAGACAGAGTTAATGCTAGTAGGCTCTTTCCACCTAGATTAGGAGAGATAAGTACGAGAGGACATGGCTTCAGGGTGAAGGGGGAAAGGTTTAGGGGGAACTTCTTCACTCAGAGAGTGGTGGGAGTGTGTAACGGGCTGCCATCTGACGTGGCAAATGCGGGCTCACTCTTAAGAATAAATGGGATAGATACATGGACGGGAGAGGTCTGGAGGGTTATGGACTGGGTGCAGGTCAATGGGACTAGCGGAATAAAGTTTCTGCACAGACTAGAAGGGCCGAATGGCCTGTTTTCTGTGCTGTAGTATTCTATGGTACTGACCCTCGCTGGGGGACGGGTCCCACACACACACACTGACCCTCGCTGGGGGACGGGTCCCACACACACACACTGACCCTCGCTGGGGGACGGGTCCCACACACACACACTGACCCTCGCTGGGGGACGGGTCCCACACACACACACTGACCCTCGCTGGGGGACGGGTCCCGCACACACACACACACTGACCCTCGCTGGGGGACGGGTCCCGCACACACACACACTGACCCTCGCTGGGGGACGGGTCCCACACACACACACTGACCTTCACTGGGGGACGGGTCCCACACACACACTGACCCTCGCTGGGGGACGGGTCCCACACACACACTGACCCTCGCTGGGGGACGGGTCCCACACACACACACTGACCCTCGCTGGGGGACGGGTCCCACACACACACACTGACCCTCACTGGGGGATGGGTCCCACAAACACATTACTGAAGAGCTGGGGCCCGTTTGCAACAGTCTGGTCCCCGACCCCACTACCCACGACCCCAACTTTTAATTCCAGATTCATGGGACGAACTGGCGCCGTGTCATCTCCGGCTGCCGACATCCAGAGACGGAGCCTCTCCCCACACCCCCCCCACCCTCCAGGGTTACCCCAGAGCCCAGCTCACCATCAGCTTGCCCCTCCCCACCGCCATGTGCACGTTCTTCAGCGAGCCGTCCCCTTCCTCAAAGACCTCCGCCGACCACAGGGCGCAGTTGACATGCGTCCACTCGTTCTGGCCGATGTACAGGAGGCGCCCGGCGTCCTGGACGTAAGAAAGGGAGGGCAGGGTGAGAGGTCAGTGGGCTGGAGGATTGTATCCGAACGGCCCCCTCAACCCTCCCCTCCACCACCCCACCCAAAGAATCAGGAGGCGAGTACAATCTGACACTGGAGGCCATTCTGGCCAGAGTCTGTGCTGGTTCACAGAACAATGCCCCCCACAAAACCCCTGTAAACTATCCCATGCCTGCCAACCCCCTGCCCCCTCCCCCCAGATTTTGCCCCCCCACCCACACACTGGGGGGGATATTTCCAGCAGATGATTAAACCACCTGTCCCTCATTTCTTTTTGTTTGGGAGGTGGGAAGGAATGGGAATGCCCAGGGGAAACCCATGGGGGTCATGGAGGGAGCGTGCAGACTCCACACACACACACACACACACACACACACAGCGCCGGAGGTCAGGATCGAACCCGGGTCTCTGGGGCTGGGAGGCAGCGGCTCTACCCGCTGTGTCACTGTGACATTCCACTCCCTCCAGGGGACAGATCCCCCTCTCCCTAGGGTGCTGTCCCTCTGGGGGACGGGTCCCTCTGGGGGTTGGGTGCCTCTCTCCCCAGGGTGCTGGCCCTCAGGGGACGGGTCCCTCTCTCTCCCCCCAGGGTGCAGACTCTCAGAGACCCTCCTCCCCTGAAGGTTGTGACTCACTGAAGGGTGCAGTTGACAATTCCGGCCCTTTCTCCCTTCTCCCGGTCGGGATTGCTTTGACAGATCGCGTAGAACGGCACTGGATTTACTTGCACAGTTATGGAGAAAAGCTGGTGCTTTCTCTTCCACCAAATCGACGACGGAACCCAGAACTGACCCAGAGGTGAGACAGACATGGCGGACTGTGGGATCTTACCCAAATATATTTCGCTTACACCTTCCCCTCCCCAAACACGTTACATAGTAGTGGAATAAACTGGCAATCAGCACCCAGAGCTCAGAGCGGCTGGCGCAGAGAGCTCACAGTGGCCGGCGCAGTGAGCTCACAGTGACCGGCGCAGTGCATCTACAGCGGTGCAGAAGATATAGAGGCACTGTGGACCCTGCTTCCAGTCGGGACACCAAGCCCACAAACCCGGCGTCCTGGACTCTGACCCCCGGCTCACGTTCCAGACTAACCAGCTCTGTACCCTTGGGAATGATCGGGATTCCATCGCTCCCTTTGGAGTGATGGTCCTAATCCCCACCTGGCTTCCGGGAGCACCTCAGACCCTTCGAATGGGAGTGGATGGGATTCCCCAGGGGCCCCGTCCCTACTCCACTCTGGGGGGAAGCCAAAGTGGAGCAGGTTAAGGGGACATTGAAGTGAGGTGCTTGGAACTGGGAATAACTCGGAGATCCAAGTGCTTCCAAGGGGCAGGAGGGGAAAAACAAAAATCGGCGAGATGTCTCCCCCCCCATGGTGAGCCGTCGCAATCTGGGAGGGTGGGGAGTACGTTCGGGTCGGGATCTTGCTGTGCTCCTGGTGCAGCGGAGGGACCTACGTTGACCTTGTCGTCGCCATACTTCAGGCACAGAGCGCACTGGCGTCCGTCATCGGGGTCGAAGGCAATGCCGGACTCCGAGCCCCCGTTCTTCCCACCTGTAACCGACACGAGTTCAAATCGTCACCTCGGAGTTTAAAGTCACACCCCCCCACCCCCGAGCAAAGAGGTGGGGGGGGGGGTGGGAGAGATCATCTCCGCTTTCCCTTGACCCCCCCTCCCCGTGCACACGACAGGAGAATGACAGATGCTCCACTCGACGGGGCGGTGAACAAAACGCGGGGAGTTAACTGGTCTTACCCAATATATAACATCAAGGGGCTCCCCACCAACGTGCCTCGTCGGTCAGTCGACCACGGGCACACAGCAAGGTCGCACGCTAGCAGACCAGTTCAAATGCGATGTTTACATCTGGGAGGGGAGCTCCTTGGTCATCATATGGTGGCCAGGAAGCAGAGGGAGGAGGAGCGAGGGTTTAGAGCTTGAGACCAAGAGTGAGGGGAAGGGCAGTGAGGGGGGAGGGGCAGCGAGGGGGAAGCACCTCGGGGGGATCTCCGGGTTGTCTTCCAGACAAGTAGTTAACCCCGTCAGCTGGACATAAAGGACCTCAGGAACACGGACAGGGAGGGAGATTTGCCCCTCAACAGGCAGACCCGCGACTGGGGTGGGGGGGGGGGGGGGGGGCGGTCACTGCTTCGACACTATTGGTGGGATATTGCTGAGCCGAGGGAAGAAGCTGCAGTGTCCTCCATGCAGCCACAGGGAGTGCACAGCGATGGAGGACCACCTGATGGGGTGGAGAGATGTCTTCTCGGACCCCCAGTGCCGAGGGTCCACCCAAGGGGCGTCTAGAACCTCCATGGCGTCCGAATCCCCGCCACAACTGCGACACCCACCCCTACCCCGCCCTTCACCCCCCTCCTCACCCGGAGACTCCTCCTTTATCCGGGCGCCCCTGCTCCCGGCCTGCTCCTGCCCGTTCCTGTGGGTGGCGTTCCAAGGGGGACCGACGTCCGTCTGCTCCCGCCACTGGGCGTAGATGTGGTCGAGCGATGGGGGCATGACGGCGTTCGGGTGTACACCACTGAGGGGCGAGAGGGGAGAGAGCGCGAGAGGGAGGAGATGGCGGGAGAGCAAAGGAGGGAGGGAGGGAGGGATAGGGGGAGCGAACGAGGAGAGAGGGCAGTTGTTGGAGTGAGAGAGAGATCCAGGAAAGAGAAAACACATCAGAAACAAGACCAAGACACAACGAGCCCAGCTCTCTGCTGAGTCACACTGTACCCCCTCCCGCCCCCACCCCAGCCCACACCCACTGCTGCTGGTCGAGGAGTCGAACCTGTCCCAGGAACACAGCAGGGAAGAGATCCTGGCTTCTCTTCCATTCTGTGACCACCACAGGTGGAAGACAACGCAGGGAAGTGTACGGTCATCCACTTTGGTAGGAAGAATAAAGGCGCAGACTATTTTCTAAATGGGGAGAGAATTCAGAAATCGGAGGTGCAAGGGGACTTGGGAGTCCTGGTGCAGGATTCCCTCAAGGTTGACTTGCAGGTTGAGTCAGTAGTAAGGAATGCAAATGCAATGTTAGCATTCATTTCGAGAGAACTCGAATATAAAAGCTGAAGCTTTATAAGGCGTTGGTCAGACCACATTTGGAGTATTGAGAGCAATTTTGGGCCCCGTATCTAAGGAAGGATGCGCTGGCCCTGGAGAGGGTCCAGAGGAGGTTCACGAGAATGATCTTGGGAATTAAAGGGTTAACACATGAACAGTGTTTGACGTCTTTAGGCCAGTCCTCGATGGAGCTCAGAAGGATGAAGAGGGGGGGATCTCATTGAAACCTCCCGGATACTTAAAGGCCTGGATAGAGCGGATGTGGAGAGGACGTTCCCATCAGTGGGAGGGTCCAGGATCTGAGGGCACAGCCTCTGAATAAAGGAACATCCCTTTAGAACTGAGATGAGGAGGAATTTCTTCAGCCAGAGGGCGGTGAATCTGTGGAATTCGTTGCCACAGAGGGTGGTGGAGGCCAAGTCATTAGGTGTGTTTAAGACAGAGGTTGATAGTTCTGGATCGGTGAGGGGTTTACGGGGAGAAGGTGAGAGAATGGGGTTGAGAAAACTCAGCACGACTGAATAGCGGAGCATTTCGATGGGCTGAATGGCCTGATTCTGTCCCTATATATCATGGGACACATTACGCCACGGAGCCGGGCACTCGGGACCTCGGTTGAAACGTTTCGCAGCCTCACCCATCCCACGGATCTCCCTCCCCCGCCCCTCGCACAACAGGGCACTCGCAGAGGTCCGCCTGGAGACCAGGGCGGGAGATTCCGGAGCGGGGATGTGTGACTGTAGGAGGGGAGTGGCACTCCCAGGGAGAGCCCTCTACTCTACTCCCTATACACTCATGACTGTGTGGCCAGATTCTGCTCTAACTCCATCTACAAGTTTGCAGATGATACCACTGTTGTAGGCCGTATCTCAAATAATGATGAGTTGGGAGTACAGGAAGGAGACAGAGAGCTTAGTGACATGGTGTCACGACAACAGCCTTTCCCTCAATTGTCAGCAAAAGAGCTGGTCATTGACTGCAGGAAAGGGGGCGGTGTACATGCACCTCTCTACATCAATAGTTCTGAGGTCGAGCGCTTCAAGTTCCTGGGAGTGAACATCACCAACAGCCTGTCCTGGTCCAACCACGTAGATGCCATGGGCAAGAAAGCTCACCAGCACTTCTACTTCCTCAGGAGGCTAAAGAAATTCTGTTTGTCCCCTTTGACTCTCACCAACTCTTATTGATGCACCATAGAAAGCATCCTATCTGGATGTATCACGGCTTGGTACGGCAACTGCTCTGCCCAGGACTGCAAGAAACTGCAGAGAGTTGTGGACACAGCCCAGTGCGTCACGGACACCAGCCTCCCCACCTTGGACTCTTGTCTTTACCTCTCGTTGACTTGGTGTAGCAGCCGGCATAATCAAAGACCCACCCACCCGGGTCATTCTCTATTCTCTCCTCTTCCATCGGGTAGGAGATACAGGAGCCTGAGGGCACGTACCACCAGACTTGACAGCTTCTACCCCACTGTGATAAGACTATCGAAAGGTTCCCTTATACGATGAGATGGACTCCGACCTCACGATCTACCTTGTTGTGACCTTGCACCGTATCGCACTGCACTTTCTCTGTAGCTGTGACACTTGACTCTGTACTGTTATTGTTTTTACCTGTACTACATCAATGCACTCTGTACTAACCCAATGTAACTGCACTGTGTAACGAATTGACCTGTACGATCGGTATGCAAGACAAGTTTTTCACTGGACCTCGGTACAAGTGACAATAACAAACCAATACCAAGAGGGGTCGGCACGGGCAGGAGGGTCTACTCACTTGGGCAAGTTTCCGCTCTGGTCCCAGTACCTGGAGTCCTCCACCTTGAACCAAGGGAAGATGCGTTCCATTTGCTGTTCCCATGTGCCGTGGTTAGGGTGGGAGGGCAGATATTGAGACAAGACAGCATGATTCCCTTTGACATTACACCTGACTGTTCCTCAGCACGCATGGCGGTGGCGTCACGGTCCGGTACAGCAATTCGGACGCACGGGAATGCAGGTTGTAGTGGACTCAGCCCAATACATTGCACCAAGCACCCTCCCTCCCTTACACCCCTCCCCATCTCTGTAACCCCCTCCGGCCCCCACACCCCTCCCCGTCTCTGTGACCCCCTCCGGCCCCCACACCCCTCCCCGTCTCTGTGACCCCCTCTGGCCCCCACACCCCTCCCCGTCTCTGTGACCCCCTCCCCGTCTCTGTGACCCCCTCCCACCCCTTCCTCACCTCCCCTGCTACCTGGACCAACACATTTTCCGGCGAAGGATCTGAAGCAAACTGTGTCTCCCTCCACAGACGCTGCCTGACCTGCTGAGCGTTTCCAGCAGTATTTTTACTTCAGGATTTCCAGCATCTGCAGGAATTTTTTTTTAAAAACTTCCTTTCCCAAATATGACAGAACAAACCCCTCGAGCTGTTGCAAGGCCGGTTGGAGGGAGTACCACCCCATTAGGGTTAAGGCAGAATCATTAGGCTCAGGGAGACTGACTGGGAGGTACCTTTATGAAGTAGGCCTTGGCTGAGATGTTAGCTCGCCTCATATCGGGGTACTCCAGCTCCTCGTTGATGCTGCTCTGAATGATCCGCACCACATCGTCCGAGAATCCCAACTGCAGGGAGATTGAGAACTGCAGGTGAGAATGGTGAATGGGGTGGGGGGAGCAGCAGCGGGCGAGGTAAAGGTACTGCAGAAGGTTAAAATGGCTTCCCTTCCAGCCACTGACCTCCAGGGTCCATCACTGGCGATTAGACAGTATCTGAAGTGGCAGGTATGCAGGGGATGTGCCCAGTTTTTAATCTTTCAAGGTTTTAGAGTGTGAGCGGACGGTGTAGAGGGAGCTTCACTCTGTGTCTGACCCCGGGAGTGTGTGATGGGACGGTGTGGAGGGAGCTTGACCCCGGGAGTTTGTGATGGGACGGTGCGGAGGGAGTGTACCGACTCTGTGACCGCACTGTGGGAGACAGAGTTGAGCAGGTGCGGGAGTTGAGTCCGGTTGAAACCCCGGAAGCCCCACCCCTCGCCTGCTCCAGACTCACCACCGAAGTGTAATCACCCTCGTCAAACTTTTGCTTCACCGCATCCAGATCGCAGGGCATTCCAGGGTCAACTTCGTCCGAGTCGTCATCGCCCGACTGTGCCTGGGAGTGAAGTCCAACAGAGAGAAAGGACTTGATGTTTCTACGGTCGATTCCATGGATCCCGAGAGGGTTCCCCCAGTCACCCGGGGCCAGGAGACTCAAGGGGAGTCCCACAGTTGCCCGGGGTGGGGAGCCGGGAGACATTGTAGAGCGTCCCGGTGGGCGCACAGCAAGCTCCTGTGGACAGGAAGGGAATCGCGAGCCGCAGGCCTGACCGAGGCGGGGTCTGTGGGTTAAATGGCTGTTGTGAATGGCCCCCCCCCCACCCCCCCCCCCAGTGTGGGGGTGAAGGGTAGAATCTGGAAGGGAATCGATAAGAATGTGGGGGTGTTGAAATGGGTCGAGACAGATTGAGGGCCTGTTTCTGTGCTGTGTCTGGACATGGGGAGGGCTCGACGCCTCACCACCCACTCAGCCAGCGAGTTTCACACCCCTCCCACCCTAACACCCTCTGGAGGTAAAAACCTCGACTCTCACCTTTCACGGAGGGGTAATTGGCCACTGTGAATTACCCCGGCATGGGTTAAGTGCTGGGAGAGTCGGCGGGGCAATGGGCACACGGGGAAAGTGGGGCAGAATGGGACGCTCCAAACAGCCTGCATGGACTCGATGGGCCGAAGGGAAGGGAAATGTGGGGTCAGGCGGGGAGAAAACATTGAAATTACAGCACAGTACAGGCCCTTCGACCCACAATGTTGTGTCGACATTTTATCCTGCTCTAAGATCTATCTAACCCTTCCCTCCCACAGAGCCCGCCATTTCTCTATCATTCATGTGTCTATCTGAGAGTCTCTTAGATATCCCTAATGTATCTGCCCCCACAACCTCTGCCGGCAGTGCGTTCCACACACCCACCACTCTCTGTGTAAAAAACTTACCCCTGACCTCCCCCTTATACCTTCCTCCAATCACCTTCAAATTATGCCCCCTCGTGTTAGCCATTGTCGCTCTGGGAAAAAGTCTCTGTCCACTCGATCTATGCCTCTTATCATCTTGTACACCTCTATCAAGTCACCTCTCATCCTCCTCCTCTCCAAAGAGAAAAGCCCTAGCTCGCTTAACCTATCCTCAGAAGACATGCTCTCCAATCCAGGCAGCATCCTGGTAAATCTCCTCTGCACCCTCTTTAAAGCTTCCACATCCTTCCTATAATGAGGTGACCAGAACTGAACACAATACTCCAAGTGTGGTCCAACCAGAGTTCTATAGAGCTGCAACATCACCTCGCGGCTCTTGAACAATCCCCTAACGAAGCCCAACACTCCATACACCTTCTTAACAACCCTATCGAGCTGCATGGCAACCTTGAGGGATCTATGGACGTGGACCTCAAGATCCCTCTGTTCCTCCACACTGCTAAGAGAGGCTGAACAGACTCGAGCTCTTTTCTGTGGAGCGGCAGAGGCTGAGGGGTGATCTGTTGCAGGTGTATAAAATGATGAGGGGCATAGATAGGGTTGTCAAGCAATATCTTTTTTCCCCAATATTGAGCGATCCAATACCAGAGTGCATGCATTTACGGTGAGGGGGTAGGTTCAGAACAGATGTGACGGTTAATTTTTTTTTTACTGACAGAGTGGTGGATGCCTGGAACTCCATTTCGCTCTGTTCCCCCTCACGGATGCTGCCTCACCAGGCGACCGTTCTTTGGGGGGCTGGGCCAGTGGGGAAACAGGCCCTTTGGCCCAACAAATCTGTGCTGACCCATCAACCATTCATGCCAATCCCGTTTCAATCTCCCACATTCCCAGCAACCATCCCTCCCACACCGCCCCACCCCAACCCCCCCCACAAAGAGATTCTCCCCCCTCACCCACACGCTAAGGCGGGGGGGGTGGGGCATGATTCACAGCAGCTCAGTAACGCACCCACCCCACAACCTCTTTGGAACATAGAACAAACTGTACAGCTCAGGAACAGGCCCTTCAGCCCACGACGTTGCAACCAACCAACTCAGCTAGAGACCCCCAATCCCTTCTGCCTGCACACAGTCCATATCCTTCCATTCCCTGCACCTACCTTCTTTGAACATTGAATTCTCAAACTTTAAATAATCCCCTCACACCCCCCTCTTCTCTCCTTCCCTTTCCCAGCCCCTCTCTCTTTTTCCGACCCTTTTTTCCTCCCTACCTTTGACCCGTCCCCCGGTGGATCTGCTCTCCCCTCCCCCACACCTGCCCATCACCATCTCCTACCTGCATCTACCTATCGCCACCCTGTGCCCACCCCCCCCCCCCCCCCCCCCCCCTGTTGTCCACCTATCACTGCTCTGCTTTTCCCTCCTATATATCAGGCTTCCCCTTTTCCTATCTTCAGTCCTGAAGAAGGGTCCTGACCCGAAACGTTGACCGCCTGGTTTTCTCCACAGATGCTGCCTGGCCTGCTGAGTTCCTCCAGCATCAGAGTGTTTTCCATCTAGATTCCAGCCTCTGTAGTCCTTTGTTTCTCTAAGAGTCTCTTAAGCCCCTCTACAATACCTTACGCAGGCACGGTAGTGTAGCGGTTAGCATAATGCTTTACAGTGCCAGCGACCCGGGTTCAAATCCGGCCACTGTCTGTAAGGAGTTTGTACATTCTCCCCGTGTCTGCGTGGGTTTCCTCCGGATGCTCCGGTTTCCTCCCACATTCCAAAGACATACGGGTTAGGAAGTTGTGGGCGTGCTATGTTGGCGCCGGAAGCGTGGTGACACTTGCGGGCTGTCCCCAGAACACTCTACGCTAAAGATGTATTTCACTGTGTGTTTCGACGTACGTGTGACTAATAAAGAAATCGTATCTGCCTCCACCCCCCCCCGACCCCTGGCAGCACATTCCAGGCACCCACCACTCTGTGTAAAAAAAACTTGCCCCGCACATCTTCTTTGAACTTTCCCCCTCTCACCTTAAATGCATGCAGTCTAGTATTAGACATTTCCACCCTGGGGGGGGGGTAAAAGATTCTGTGTACTCTATCTGTGGCTCTCATAACTTTATAAACCTCTATCATGTCTCCCCTCAGCCTCCGCCGCTCCAGAGAAAACAACCCAAGTTTGTCCCACCTCTCCTTATAGCTCATGCTCTCTAAGTCCAGGCAGCATCCCGGTGAACCTCTCCCGCACCCTCTCCAAAGCCCCCACACCCTTCCTGTAACAGGGCGACCAGAACTGAATGCAATACTCCAGATGCGGCCTGGACCAGAGGTTTAAAACAAGCTGCAACGCAACTCCCTGACTCTTGAACTCAGTGCCTCGACTAATAAGGCAAGCGCTCCATATGCTGGCTTTACCATTTTAGAAACAGAAAACCTACAGCACTATACAGGCCCTTCAGCCCACAAAGCTGTGCCGAACATGTCCCTACCTTAGGGATTACTAGACTTACCGTTAGCCCTCTATTTTTCTAAGCTCCATGTACCTATCCAACAGTCTCTTAAAAGACCCTATTGTATCCGCCTCCACCACCGTTGCCGGCAGCCCGTTCCACACACTCGCCACTCACTGAGTAAAAAACTTACCCCTGACATCTCCTCTGTATCTACTCCCCAGCACCTTAAACCTGTGTCCTCTTGTGGCCACCATTTCAGCCCTGGGGAAAAGCCTCTGACTATCCACATGATCAATGCCTCTCATCATCTTATACACCTCTGTCAGGTCCCCCCTCATTCTCCGTCGCTCCAAGGAGAAAAGGCCGAGTTCCCTCAACCTGCTTTCATAAGGCATGCTCCCCAATCCAGGCAACATCCTTGTAAATCTCCTCTGCACCCTTTCTACGGCTTCCACATCCTTCCTGTAGTGAGGCGACCAGAACTGAGCACAGTGCTCCAAGTGGGGTCTGACCAGGGTCCTACAGAGCTGCAACATTACCTCTCGGCTCCTAAATTCAATTCCACGATTGATGAAGGACAACACACCATATGCCTTCATAACCACTAAGTCAACCTGTGCAGCCGCTTTGAGCGTCCTATGGACTCGGACCCCAAGATCCCTCTGATCCTCCACACTGCCAAGAGTCTTACCATTAATACTATATTCTGCCATCACATTTGACCTTCCAAAATGAACCAGTTCACACTCATCTAGGTTGAACTCCATCTGCCATTTTACCTGTTAGGATGTGCAGGGTAGACTTCAAAAAAAAATTAGGGGAGCAAAAAGGGGGCGTTAAATATTACTGGCAAGGTCAAGGTTAAGGAAAACCTCGGAGCATTTTATAAGACTCTTGCCTCGACACAACGCCTCGTCAAGCACACCGTACGCCTCCTTTGCTGCTTCATGGAGCTGTGGGGCCACAGGGTGGGTTGGACAGGGACAGAGAGGTGGCGGAGGGAGAATTGGGTCACTCTCTCTCTTGCCCTGCTGCTAGTACAGATCCCGAGGGCCGAAGGGTCGCGGGCGCTCTCAGCAGGCTTACCTCCCTGTGCTTAAGCAGGTGGGCGGTGAGGCGGGACGTGACCAGGCCGCTCAGGACTTGCTTCAGGCCGGAGAGCAGCTCGTTGGTGACTACCTCCTGCCACTCGGCGGGTCTCCCCTCCATACATGGCAGGCAGGTATAGACGATGTTGTCAGGCAGGTTGGACAGGATCTCATACATCTCGTCTGGGAGCCGGGGGGGAGAGAGAGCGAGAGAGAGGTGGTAAAAGATCAGAGAAAGGGGGGGAGGGGGGGGATTGGAGAGAGGTGGGGGGGGATTGGAGAGAGGTGGGGGGGGATTGGAGAGAGGTGGGGGGGATTGGAGAGAGGTGGGGGGGATTGAGAGAGGTGGGGGGGGATTGAGAGAGGTGGGGGGGGGATTTGAGAGAGGTGGGGGGGATTTGAGAGAGGTGGGGGGGATTTGAGAGAGGTGGGGGGGGATTGAGAGAGGTGGGGGGGGAATTTGAGAGAGGTGGGGGGGGATTTGAGAGAGGTGGGGGGGGATTTGAGAGAGGTGGGGGGGATTTGAGAGAGGTGGGGGGGATTTGAGAGAGGTGGGGGGGGGATTTGAGAGAGGTGGGGGGGGATTTTGAGAGAGGTGGGGGGGATTGAGAGAGGTGGGGGGGATTTGAGAGAGGTGGGGGGGGATTTGAGAGAGGGTGGGGGGGATTTGAGAGAGGTGGGGGGGGATTTGAGAGAGGTGGGGGGGGATTTGAGAGAGGTGGGGGGGGATTTGAGAGAGGTGGGGGGGATTTGAGAGAGGTGGGGGGGGATTTGAGAGGGGGGGGGGGGATTTGAGAGAGGTGGGGGGGGATTTGAGAGAGGTGGGGGGGGGATTTGAGAGAGGTGGGGGGGGATTTGAGAGAGGTGGGGGGGGATTTGAGAGAGGGGGGGGGGGATTTGTGAGAGGTGGGGGGGGATTTGTGAGAGGTGGGGGGGGATTTGAGAGAGGTGGGGGGGATTTGAGGAGAGGTGGGGGGGGATTTGAGAGAGGTGGGGGGGATTTGAGAGAGGTGGGGGGATTTGAGAGAGGTGGGGGGATTTGAGAGAGGTGGGGGGGATTTGAGAGAGGTGGGGGGGATTTGAGAGAGGTGGGGGGGATTTGAGAGAGGTGGGGGGGGGATTTGAGAGAGGTGGGGGGGGATTTGAGAGAGGTGGGGGGGGATTTGAGAGAGGTGGGGGGGGATTTGAGAGAGGTGGGGGGGGATTGAGAGAGGTGGGGGGGGATTTGAGAGAGGTGGGGGGGGATTTGAGAGAGGTGGGGGGGGATTTGAGAGAGGTGGGGGGGGGATTTGAGAGAGGTGGGGGGGGATTTGAGAGAGGTGGGGGGGGGATTTTGAGAGAGGTGGGGGGGGATTGAGAGGTGGGGTGGGGGATTGAGAGAGCTGGGGGGGGGATTTGAGAGAGGTGGGGGGGGGATTTGAGAGAGGTGGGGGGGGATTTGAGAGAGGTGGGGGGGGGGATTTGAGAGAGGTGGGGGGGATTTGAGAGAGGTGGGGGGGGATTTGAGAGAGGTGGGGGGGATTTGAGAGAGGTGGGGGGGGATTTGAGAGAGGTGGGGGGGATTTGAGAGAGGTGGGGGGGATTTGAGAGAGGTGGGGGGGATTTGAGAGAGGTGGGGGGGGATTTGAGAGAGGTGGGGGGGGATTTGAGAGAGGTGGGGGGGATTTGAGAGAGGTGGGGGGGGATTTGAGAGAGGTGGGGGGGATTTGAGAGAGGTGGGGGGGGATTTGAGAGAGGTGGGGGGGGATTTGAGAGAGGTGGGGGGGGGATTTGAGAGAGGTGGGGGGGGGATTTGAGAGAGGTGGGGGGGGGGGGGATTTGAGAGAAAAGACAAAGCAGTGAAGCCCAGAAGCAGAGAGCTGGTAGACGTGATCACCCTCACCCCTCCCTGACCCACCCCACACATTATCCCCCTTCCCAGTGTTCTGCCACTGCCCCCTTGGGCAGCTTGTAAACCTCCCCCCCCACCTCCCCTCATCACTCCCCCTCCTCCCCACCTCCACTGCCCTCCCTCCCCTCCACTGTCACAGTCCACACCCACCCGTCTCCCCTCCCCACCCACCACCCAAACACAGTCCCGCCACTGACCTGTGACCCCTTCGCATTTTGCGTGCACCCAGTGGTCACATTTCGAGCACTGCATCATCTTGCTCTCGTAGTCATTGTCCTCGTAGCACTTGGTACAGATGGGGCAGTAGTTCCCTGCAGCACAGGACCGGGAGGTTGAGGGTGGGGGGAAATTAAAACCGGGACCGCCTGACGCACAGGGGTAGCTGCAGGAAGGTGGGCGCAGAGCACACAGCGTGTACGAGATTCAACCAGGCGCGGGGTCAGGTGTGACAGACACCCGGGGTCAGACACAGGGTGAAAGCTCCCTCCGCACTGTCCCGTCACAAACTCCCGGGTTCAGACACAGGGTGAAGCTCCCTCCACACCGTCCCGTCACACACTCCCGGGGACAGACACAGGGTGAAGCTCCCTCCACACCGTCCCGTCACACACTCCCGGGGACAGACACAGGGTGAAGCTCCCTCAGCACCGTCCCATCACACACTCCCGGGGTCAGACACAGGGTGAAGCTCCCTCAGCACCGTCCCATCACACACTCCCGGGGTCAGACACAGGGTGAAGCTCCCTCAGCACCGTCCCATCAGACACTTCCGGGGTCAGACACAGGGTGAAGCTCCCTCTACCTCTCAGACATCCCCCCTCGACCTCTCCCCCCTGCTGTCAAGTCCTGGCCCAAGCACTCACCTTTCTCGAAGAGCTTAGCACAGTCGTTGCACAGGGTGAAGTCGTAAGACCACTCGGCGTCCCAGCTCCTCCCTGGCGTAGTGGCTCCACAGCTCTTACACCGCACGCACTTGGGGCACACCTGCCCAGGGAAGGGGGAGGAGAGAGAGAGAGATAGATAGATAGAGAGGGAAGTATAGAGAAAGGTCAACACCTGGTCTAGAAATCGCAGTGGAGGAACAACAGAAATTCGGCACGTCCCCTCACCAACTTTTATCGATGCGCCACAGAAAGCACCCTATCCAGGTGCATCCCGGCTTGATACGGCAACTGCTCTGCCCGGGACCGCAAGAAACCGCAGAGAGTCGTGGACACATCAAGGAAACGAGCCTCCCCTCTGTAGACTCCGTCTACACTTCCCGCTGCCTCGGGAAAGCAGCCGGCATAATCAAAGACCCCTCCCACCCTGGACATTCTCTCTTCTCCCCCCTCCCATCGGGCAGAAGATACAAAAGCCTGAAAGCACGTACCACCAGGCTCAAGGACAGCTTCTACCCCGCTGCTATAATAATATTGAACGATAAGATGGACCTCACAATCTACCTCGTTAAGACCTTGCACATTGTTTGCCTGCACTGCACTTTCTCTGTGGCTGTAACACCTTATTCTGCATTCTGTTATTGTTTTCCCTTGTACTACCTCGATACACCGTGTAATGAAATGATCTGTATTGACGGTATGCAAGACAAGTTTTTCACTGTACCTTGGTACACGTGACAATAATAAACCAATTCCAGAGACTGCAGATGCTGGAATCTGGAGTAACACACAATTCAATGGAGGAACTCAGTGGGTTGAGATGTGTGTGTGTTCGTGCGCACAGGAGGGGGTCGGGTTTGGGGAGGGAAATGGACGGTTGACCTTTCGGGTCAAGACCCTTCATCAGGACTGGGAAGAGGGTGGAAGCCAGAATGAGAAGGTTTGGGGGTGGGGGGGGGGGGGGGGGAGGGAGGAGCACAAGGTGACAGGTGAGTCCAGGTGGGGGGGGGAGGTAGGTAGGTGGGGAGGGAGGGTGGGGATGGAGAGAAGCTGCGAGGTGATAGGTAGAAGAGGCAAAGGGCTGAAGGGGGAGGAATCCAGTAGGAGGGGATGGTGGACTATGGAATAAAGGGAAGGAGGCGGGGAATGGATGGGCAGGTGGTGGGGTCTATTCCCCACCTCCTTCATGTCCCTCTCCTACTGGGTGGAGTAGGGAGACAGAGGAAAACAGGCGAGGAGAATCTGCCCCATCACCTCTTCACCTCAGCCAGGCCCCCTCTCCACTCTCAGTCCTGATGCAGGGTCTTGACCCGAAACGCCCCTCTGCCCTCCACAGGTCGACCCGCTGAGTCCCTGCAGCTGTTTGTTTCTGGGGAGACGGCACTGGCTGCTCTCCCTACCTCGGGATGCCCGACACTGACGTAATGCGGGGAACGAGGTGATCGACTGACACAGCATGATCCCGCTGTCTCCCTCCCTCTCTCGGGTTCTACTTCACTTGAGGAGATTTGCTACGTCACCAAAGACTCTCGCAAATTTCTACAGATGTACGGCGGAGAGCATTCTGACTGGTTGCATCACCGCCTGGTACAGAGGCTCCAACGCGCAGGATTGCAAGAGGCTGAAGAGGGTTGCAGACTCAGCCAGCTCCATCACAGGCACAACCTCCCCACCATCGAGGACATCTTCAAGAGGCGGTGCCTCAAGCAGGTAGCATCCGTCACTGAGGACCCTCACCATCCAGGACATGTCCTCTGTGGCTGTCTGTCTGTCTCTCTCTGTGCGCCTCTTCTCTCTCTCTGTGCCTCTCTCTCTGTCTGTACCTTTGTCTCTCTCTTTCTGTGCCTGTGTCTCTCTCTGTCTGCACCTCTGTCCCTCTCTCTGTAGCCGTGTGTCTGTGTCTCTCTATGTACCTCTTTTTCGCTGTCTCTCTCTCTGCTTCTCTGTCTGTATAGCTGTATCTATGTGCCTCTTTTGTCTCTCGCTCTGTGTCTGTCTGTCTGTCTTTCTCACTGCGTATGCCCGTGTGTGTCCGTGTCTCCGTGTATGCAGTTTGCGTTCTCCCTGCCACATCCCAGCACGTGCCCTCTGCATCCCAACAGCCGTGCGGGGCCAGTGGGTCAAATGGCCACTGTAAATTTGGCAACCCCCCCCCCCCATAGGTACAGGGGGCAACATGGACACAATGGGGTAGGTACAGGGGGCAACACGGACACAGTGGGGCAGGTATGGAGGACAGCATTCTCAGGGGCACAGGGGGTAATTCCCGATAAACCATTCTGCCTCTGACTGAGGGACAGTCCAGTTCGGCAGCTGCAGCAGGAGAGCGGCAGCTCGAGGCCACCGCACGCTGATGTGTCGTGGGGAGGAGTCTGGATCACCCTTCGCCCTGCTGCCGAGCATCACGTCGGACCATAGACCGCTCGCCTCAAGAGGCAGAGGGCTCATCCCCCAGCTGGACTCAATCCCCAGGGCTTACCCAGGTCTGTCTCCTCCGGTTAGGCTTGGTCGGATAGTTGGGCCCCAGGCAGGCGACGTGGTACGTAGCTCGACATTTGACGCACTCCAGGAGATGCTGTGGTGAGGAAGGAATCCGTTACTTCCACCGGACACTGCAAGTAAAAACCCCCTCCCACCCCACACCGCCCTCCCGAGTCCGTCGAACATCACCAACAGCCCGTCCTGGTCCAACCACGTAGACGCCAAGGCCAAGAAAGCTCACCGACGCCTCTGCTTCCTCAGGAGGCTAAAGAAATTCAGCATGTTCCCGTCGACCCTCACCGATTTTTAAGTAATCGTTGCACTATAGAAAGCATTCTATCTGGATGCATCCCGGCTTGGGACGGCAACTGCTCAGCCCGGGACCGCAAGAAACCACAGAGAGTGGTGGACACTGAATGGAAACCAGCCTCCCCTCCACGGACTCCGTCTACACTTCCCGCTGCCTCGGGAAAGCAGCCGGCATAATCAGAGACCCCCACCCACCCCGGATATTCTCTCTTCTCCCCCCTCACATTTCAAAAGCCTGAAAGCACGTACCACCAGGCTCAAGGACAGCTTCTATCCTGCTGTTGTAAGACTGTTGAACAGTTCCCTAGTACGATAAGACGGACTCCTGACCTCACAAGCTACCTCGTCGTGGCCCTTGCACCTTATTGTCTGCCTGCACTGCACTTTCTCTGCATTGTTACCGCGTTCCCTTGTACTACCTCAATGCATTGATGTGACGAATTGATCTGTATGGACGGTATGCAAGATGAATTTATTGCTGTACCTCAGTATATGTGACAATAATAAACCAATTCCAATTCACATGGAGTCAGTGTGAGCTGGTGACCCGAGGGAGCCAACTCCTTCACGGCAATGGGTATATGATTTCAGGTGAGGGGTAAGATTTAATAGGAACTTGAGGGGCAACTTTTTATAACAAAGGGTGATTACGTAGGTGGAACGAGCTGCCAGAGGAAGGGGTAGAGGTGGGGACATTTACAATTTTTGGACGGGTGCATGGATAGGAAGGGTTTAGAGGGATAGGCGCCAAGTGGGACTGGCTCAGGTAGGCACCTTGGACAGTATGGGTGAGTTGGGCTGAAGGGCCTGTTCCCATGCTGTACAACAGTGAAAGAATATAAAAGCAAGGGTGTAATGGCTGAGGCTTTATAAGGCATTGGTCAGACCGCATTTGGAATATTGGGCCCTGTTTCTGGATGTGCTGGCCCTGGAGAGGGTCCAGAGGAGGTTCACAACAACGATCCTGGGAATGAAAGGGTTAACACACAAGGAATGTTTGATGTCTCTGGGCCTGTACTCGATATTCAGAAGGATTGAGGGGGGGTGGGGGGGGAATCTCATTGAAACCTTCTGGGTACTGAAAGGCCTGGATAGAGCGGACGTGGAGAGGATGTTCCCATCAGTGGGAGAGTCCGGGATCTGAGGGCACAGCCTCGGAATAGAGGGACGTCCCTTTAGAACTGAGACGAGGAGGAATTTCTTCAGCCAGAGGGCGGTGAATCTGTAGAATTCGTTGCCACAGAGGGCTGTGGAGGCCAAGTCATTGGGCGTATTTAAGGCAAGACATTAGCTTCTATCCCAACGGTGATAAGATTATTGAATGTTCCCTTATACAATGAGATGGACTCTGACCTCACAATCTACCTTGTTGTGACCTTGCACCTTATTGCACTGCACTTTATCTGTGGCTATGACACTTTACTCCGTACTGTTATTGTTTTTACCTGTACTACCTCAATGCACTCTGTACTGACTCAATGTAACTGCACTGTGCAATGAATTGATCTGTATGAACGGTATGCAAGACAAGTTTTACACAAGTGACAATAATGAATCAATACCAATAAGTGGGGTTACAGGAGGAGGATAGGGTTGAGAGGGAAAGACGTACGGGTTAGGAAGTTGTGGGCTTGTTATGTTGGCGCCTGAAGTGTGGCGACACTTGAGGGCTGCCCCCAGAACACTCTTACGCAAAAAAGATGCATTTCACTGTGTGTTTCGATGTACGTTGACTAATAAAGAAATCTTAGATTGGGATCGAGAGAAAAGAAATCAGCTCTGATTGAATGGGGGAGCAGACCCGACAGGCCAAATGGCCTCATTCTGCTCCCATCTCTTATGGAAGCCACCTCCGGAAATGGGAGACCCCCCCCCAGCCCTGGGGTGTAAAAGTCGACGCGCTCTGTAATAAATCAGACAACAGCAGAACACAAGAAATTAATGCTTTATTAGTTTAATGCTAGCGGGAGCGAGGGATACAGAGAAAGAGTAAACAGTGTAACTCAAGCTCTGTACTGATCCCCACTCCAAGATGCTCGGTTAGTGTGTATCTTTATACCCACATATACCTTCGTGGGAAGCTTCGTGAACCTTCAAAGCTTGCAGAGGGATCTGAACCAACTGGAAAAATGGGCCAGAAAATGGCAGATGGAATTTAATGCAGACAAGTGTGAGGTGTTGCATTTTGGAAGGTAGGACATACACAGTAAATGGTAGGGCACTGAGGGGTGCGGAGGAACAAAGGGATCCGAGAGTTCAGATACATAATTCCCTGAAAGTGGTGTCGCAGGTAGACAGGGTTGTAAAGAAGGCTTTTGGCATCCTGACATTCATAAAACAAAGTATTGAGTATAGGAATTGGGATGTTATGGTGAAGTTGTATAAGTCATTGGTGAGGCCAAATTTGGAGCACTGTGCGCAGTTCTGGTCACCTAACTATAGGAAGGATATCAGTAAGATTGAAAGATTGCAGAGAAGATTTACTAGAATGTTGCCAGGTCTTCAGGAGTTGAGTTACAGGGAAAGATTGAACAGGTTAAGACTTTATTCCCTGGAGCGTAGAAGAATGAGGGGAGATTTGATAGCAGTTTACAAAATTATGAGGGGTATAGACAGAGTTAATGCGAGTAGGCTCTTTCCACTTAGATTAGGAGAGAGAAGTACGAGAGGACATGGCTTTAGGGTGAAAGGGGAAAGGTTTAGGGGGAAATTCTTCGCTCAGAGAGTGGTAGGAGTGTGGAACGAGCTGCCATCTGACATGGTAAATGCGGGCTCACTCTTGAGTTTTAAGGATAAATTGGATAGATACATGGAGGGGAGAGGTCTGGAGGGTTATGGACCGGGTGCAGGTCAATGGGACTAACAGAATAAAGTTTCGGCACAGACTAGAAGGGCCGAATGGCCTGTTTTCTGTGCTGTCGTGTTCTATGGTTCTAAGTTGCGCTCACTACAGTAACTGCTTACAGTAAGCTTCAGCAAAAAACGTGTCTAAAATAACTATTTCTTTCTTACCCACACATGGCCTCAAATGCAGCCATAACCATAGTCACCCCACGGCTGAGGTAATTCCTGACCATGGGAAGAAGCTGACAATGGGAGGCATACCATTAACCCTTACACTGCCGGTCGTTAACACTTGCATTTCCCAGTTATCTTTTACAGGGGTACCTTAGAGTTCTTGCTCTTGCGCCCGCAGACGTGGCAGAACTTGCAGCGCCGGCAGCACCAGTTGTCCTTCTGATCCTCTGCCGGCCTCTCGCTCTCCTCCAGGCAGAACGTGTGGAAGGGCTCACAGCACACCTGGCAGTACAGCATCTGTGGGGGGGGGGGACACCATGCGAGAGAGTCAGAGTCATGCGGGACAGAGGCAGGCCCTTCGGTCCAACTGCTCCACGCTGACCGAGTTCCCGTCCCACATCCCTCTAAACCTTTCCTATCCAAGGACACTTCCATTCCCGGGATCGTTCTTGTGAACCTCCTCTAGACCCTCTCCAGGGCCAGCACATCCTTCCTTAGATACGGTGCCCAAAATTGAGCAGAACGAACAATTAAGAGCGAGAAAGTCATAGTCCAGCACAGAAACAGGCCCTTCAGCCCAACTGGTCCATGCCGGCCAAGATGCCCATCTAAGCCAGTCCCATTTGCCCGCGTTTGGCCCATATCCCTCTGCACCTTTCCCATCCGTGTACCCGCCCAAGTGCCTTTTGCGTTAATGTACCTGCCTCAACCACATCCTCTGGCAACTCGTTCCACATACGGACCGCACTCTGGGTGAAAAAGTTGCCCCTTGGTTTCCTATTAAATCTCTTTCCCCTCTCACCCCAAACCTGTACCCTTGATTCCCCAAACCTGGGAGAAAAAAAAGACTGTGTGCATTCACCCCGGCTATGGTTTTATACACCTCTATAACATCACTCCTCAGTCTCCAACGCTCCAAGGAATTAAGTCCCAACCCCTCTCCGTCACTCAGTCCCGGCAATGGACCAGGACTTGGGAGCTCTGGACGAGCTTCCAATCCTTCGGGTTATTTTCAAGCACCTTACGAGCAGGTGAAGTTTAAACGTATTGTCAATTCCGCACCCCCACCCAACCCCAGAACAAGAGTGCAGAAGTTAGAAGTTAGAAGCAAGAAGCAAGAGTGGGCCATTTGAATGGGATCACGGCAGATCGGCAAAACCCAGATAATCCGCTGTACGCAAATCTCAGTGGTCCAACATCTCGCTCACAGGATTCCCACCCTCCCTTCCCGCTTACCGGGGCCCCGGTTCCATCTCTCCCCTTTTATCCGCATTACCCTCCTCTGCACCTTCAAGTGCCCGTCCGGACACCCCTTCAGTGTTGCGAGTGTCTCTACCCCCACCATCCCCTCCCTCAGGCAATCCATTCCAGATCCCAACTCCCCCCTAAACAACCTTCATCTCACCTTTACCTCATCTTAACACACTTGCAGTGTGGGATAAAATCTAGAGGTAGCACAGGAACAGGCCCTTCGGCCCACAATGTTGTGCTGAACTAATTACACTAACAACACCCAGTCCCTTCTGCCTGCACAATGTCCGTCTCCCTCCACATCCGTAAGAGCCCCCTCTATCATATCTGCCTCCACCCCCCAACCCCAGGCAGCACATTCCAGGCCCCCAACGCTCTCTGCTTAAAAAAACTTGCCCAGCACACCTCCTTTGAACACCCCCTCTCACTTTAAATTCATGCCCTCTAGTGTTAGACATTTCGACCCTAGGAAAGAAAGATCCCGGCTGTCTACTCTATCTGTGCCTCTCATAATCTTATAAACCTCTATCAGGTCTCCATTCAGCCTCCGCCGCTCCAGAGAAAACAACCCAAGTCTGTCCGACCTCTCCTTATAGCTCATGCTCTCTAATCCAGGCAGCGTCCTGGTGAACCTCTCCCGCACCCTCTCCAAAGCCCCCCACAACCATCCTGTAACGGGGCGACCAGAACTGAATGCAATACTCCAGATGCGGCCTGACCAGAGTTTTATGAATCTGCAACAAAATATCCTTAATATCCACCCTGTCTCTCCTGCCTCCCCCACCCTCCCAATAATGTTCTCCACCTTTATAGGGATCCCCCTCCCCCCCACCCCCACTCCAGGGAGAACAGGCCCAGCCTCTTCTTGTAACCAGAACACTCCGTCCCAGGGCAATGTCCTGGGGAATCTTCCTTCGCACCCTCTCCCGTGCAGTCACCTCCCTCCCACAGTGTGGAGACCAGCACTGCACGCAGTCCATAAGACAAAGGAGCAGAAGTCGGCCATTCGGCCCATCGAGTCTGCTCCTCCATTCTATCATCAGCTGATCCATTCTCCCATTGAGCCCGACTCCCCTGCCTTCTCACCATAACCTTTGATGCCCTGGCTACTCAGATACCTATCAATCTCTGCCTTAAATACACCTAATGACTTTGCCTCCACAGCCGCCCGTGGCAACAAATTCCACAGATTCACCGCTCTCTGGCTAAAGAAATTTCTCCACATCTCTGTTCTGAATGGGCGCCCTTCAATCCTGAAGTCGTGGCCTCTTGTACTAGACTCCCCTACCATGGGAAACAACTTTGCCACATCTATTCTGTCCAGGCCGTTTAACATTCGAAATGTTTCTATGAGGTCCCCCCTCGTTCTTCTGAACTCCAAGGAGTACAACCCAAGAGCCATCAAACGTTCCTCATATGTTAACCCTCTCATTCCTGGAATCATTCCAGTGAATCTTCTCTGAACCTTCTCCAAAGTCAGCAGATCTTTTCTTAATTAAGGAGCCCAAAACTGCACGCAGTCCTCCCGCTGTGGTCTGACCGGTGCGTTATGTAGTTGGACCGCAACCTCCCTGCTCTTGCATTCTATACGCCGGTCGCTACACGAAGGCAAGTTTCCCGTACATCTTCTGTGCTGGTCCCTTTGTACGCCGAGGTCTTGCCATCCCTTCCTCCCTCAGCACTCCTGATGCCGACAACTGACTGTCCCCAACCTCCGAGTGACCAGTAGGACCACGAGGGGGTCCACTGGCGATCGCAGGACAGAAGTCTATCTATCCCACCTCCCCTCCCCACACCCCGACCCCTTCAGCTGGGTGGGCTCCCGTGTACCCATCCAGATGTATCACAGCTTGGTACGGCAACTGCTCTGCCCAGGACCGCAGAGAGTTGTGGACACAGCCCAGCACGTCACAGACACCAGCCTCCCCTCTGTCTATACCTCTCGCTGCCTTGGCAAAGCAGCCAGCATAATCAAAGACCCCACCCACCCAGGTCATTCTCTCTTCTCTCCTCTTCCATTGGGTAGAAGATACAGGAGCCTGAGGGCATGTACCACTAGGCTTAAGGACAGCTTCTACCCCACTGTGATAAAATTATTGAAGGGTTCCCTTACACGATGAGATGGCCTCTGACCTCACGATCTACCTTGTTGTGACCTTGCACCTTATTGCACTGCACTTTCTCTGTAGCTGTGACACTTTACTCAGTACCGTTATTGTTTTTACCCTGTACTACCTCAGTGCACTTTATACTAACTCATTGTAACTGCACTGTGTAATGAATTGACCTGTACGATGGGTTTGCAAGACAAGTTTTTCACTGTACCTCGGTACAAATGACAATAATAAACCAATACCAATACCCCTCTGAGCTCAGCGCCCCCCTTACCTCGTGGTGACCCTGACTGGCGCAGAGCAGGCAGAGGACTCGGGGGAGGACAGGCACAGACGACAGCACACTCAGGCCGCCCATCAACCAGACGTTCTCGATGCTGCAGTCCTCCTGGTGGGAGGGCGGAGAGGTTAGACAGCCCGCCGGACGACCGCACCCCGACACATAACCAGGCTGAATTACAAAGCAGCACAGTGGGAGGGGCGCCCGGTGTGTATCCAGGGGACACCCGTCGTATCTCGGGTGGGAGCAGGTAATATAGAACAAAGAACAGTACAGCGCAATAAGGCCCTTCGGCCCACAATGTTGTGCCAACCTTTAAACCTCACCTAAGACTATCTAACCCCTTCCTCCCACATATCCCTCTATTTTAAATTCCTTCATATGCTTATCTAGTAATCTCTTGAATTTGACCCACGCACCTGCCTCCAGCACCGCCCCAGGCAGCACATTCCATGCCCCAACCACTCTCTGGGTAAAAAACCTTCCTCTGATATCTCCCTTGAACTTCCCACCCATTACTTTAAAGCCATGCCCTCTTGTACTGAGCATTGGTGTCCTGGGAAAGAGGCGCTGGCTGTCCACTCTATCTATTCCTCTTAATATTTTGTACACCTCTATCATGTCTCCCCTCATCCTCCCTCTCTCCAAAGAGTAAAGCCCGAGCTCCCTTAGTCTCTCCTCATAATGCATCCTCTCTAAACCAGGCAGCATCCTGGTAAACTTATGAGTAGGTTAATATGGGTTTAAAATGGGCTGTGCGGACTCGTTGGGCCAGAAGGGCCCGTTACCACGTTGTAAATAAAATTAATTAATTAAATTAAAATTAACTCTCCTCTGCACCCTTTCCAACACTTCCACATCCTTCCTATAATGAGGTGACCAGAACTGGACACAGTACTCGAATTGTAGTTGGGATATTCAGTGGTACTACAAGGAATGGGACTTGTGTACATTAGAGAGACTCAGTTACATTATACAGAGTGGGTCTTGGGTGCATTAATATTCAGTAACACTGTATAGAATGGGTCATACTGGAAATAATCCCTAACAGTGCATACTTATTCAATTAGACTGCAGAGAACGGGTCCGGTGTATATTGCGATTACTCGGTAACACTGCACAGAACGGCCTTTGTTCCATGGCCCAGATTCCTCCTCCAGCCCTCGGCCTCTCCTACCCACCGCCTCTCACAACATTCCCACCCACCTACCTACCTTCCCCCTCTCACCTGTCACCTGCCAGCGTGTGCTCCTCCCCCTCCCCCTTTTAGTCCAGCTTCTGCCGTCTTCCTTTCCAGTCCTGATGAAGGGTCTCGACCCGAAACGTCAACTGTTTATTTCCCTCCACAGATAATGCCTGACCTGCTGACATCCTCAAGCAGTGTGTGTGTGCGTGCACGCGTGCACACACACACGTCTGTCTGTCTCTGTGTGCACGTGTCTGTCTCTCTCTGCATTGCTCCAGATTCCAGCATCTGCAGAATCTCATGTCTCTGTACAGAACAGTTTCTGTGTGGAATGAGTCCTCTATAGATTAGAATACTCTAGAACTCACACAGGAGAACACTGGGTAATGCAGTGGGGAACGGGTCCTGCGTACGTGTAGAACACTCTGTAACTTGGTGGGGAACGGGTCCCGCGTACGAGTAGAACGCTCGGTAACGCGGTGGGGAACAGGTCCCGCGTACGCATAGAACGCTCGGTAACGCGGTGGGGAACGGGTCCCACGTACGCATAGAACGCTTGGTAACGCGGTGGGGAATGGGTCTTACGTACGCATAGAGCACTGGGTAACGGGTCCCGTGTACATGTAGAACACTCGGTAACGCAGTGAGGAACAGGTCCTGTGTACGTGTGGATGCTCCACAATACATTAATGGAACAGAGCCTGTGTAATAACCAGCCCACACTATCCATAACCATACAGGAGCAGAATGAGGCCATTCAGCCCATCGACTCTCCTCCATCATTCAATCACAGTTGATTTTTCTCAACCCCAATCTCCCCCACTTCTCCCCATAACCCTCACCGATCCAGCACCTATCAACCTCTGCCTCAAACACACCCAATGACTTGGTCTCCACTGCCCTCTGTGGCAACGGATTCCACAGATTCACTGCCCTCTGGCTGAAGAAATTCCTCCTCGTCTCTGTTCTAAAGGGAAGTCCCTTCATTCCAAAGCTGTGCCCTCGAATCCCGGACTCTCCCACTGATGGGGACACCCTCCCCCACAACCGCTCTGTCCAGGCCTTTCAGTATCCGGGAGGTTTCAATGGGATTTCCCCCCACCCTCATCCTTCTGAACCCCATAGAGGACACTCCATCAAACTCTCCTCCGACACATCTGAAGACTGGAGGGTCTCACAGCCCCTGCAACCGCCTCGAGGGCCACCATGCCACCCCCCCCCCCCCCCCCCCCGCACCCGCGCGCTCAGGCGAGCTCACCTTGAAGTCCACTCTGATCCTGTGCACACCGTCGCTGGGCCCCTTGTGTCGGCTGTTGCTGCCATTGGTAAAGGGACTGAGGGGACTCAGCGCCATCTGGTCCTGCTTGCTCAAGAGCACCGGCCGGTCCTGCAGTGAGACGGGGAGGGAAACACAGCCGCGTCAGCTTGCCCGCACTCGAGCTCTCCAACCCACCCCCCACCCCGAGCCTCCCCGTGACACGATCAGTCAGGGCAGAGCCACACAGTGCAGAAACAGGCCCTTCGGCCCAACTGGTGCATGCCGACCAAGATTCCCATCCAAGCCAGTCCCATTTGCCCGTGTTTGGCCCATATCACTCCTCCATCCACGGACCTGTCCTAGTGTTGTTGATGTACCTGCCTCACCAACTTCCTCTGGCAGCTCGTTCCACGTACAGACCACCCTCTGGGTGAAAAAGTTGCCCCTCAGGTCCCAATGAAATCTCCCTCCCCACTCACCTTAAACCTATGCCCTCTAGTTCTTGATTACCCAACCGTGGGGGAAAAGACTGTGGGCATTTGCCCTATCGCTGCCCCTCATGGTTTTATACACCTCTATAAGGTCACCCCTCAGTCTTCTGTGCTCCAATGGATAAAGTCCCAGCCTACTCAACCTCTCTCCATGACTGTCCCTCCAGTCCCAGCAACATCCTCGTAAATCTCCTCTGCGTTCTTTACATCTTAATGGCATCTTTCCTATAACAGTGACCAAAACTGAACACAATACTCCAAGTGCAGCCTCACCAGCGTCCTGTACAACTGCAACATCACATCCCAACTCCTGCACTCAGTGCCCTGACCCATGAAGGCCAGCGTGCCAAATGCCTTCTTCACCGCCCTGTCTACCTGCGACACCACTTTCAGGGAACCATGTACCTGTACTCCATGGTCCTTCTGTTCTACAACACTCCCCAGGTCCCCACCATTCAGTGTGAAAGTCCTACCCCTATTTGTCTTCCCAAAATGCAACCCCTTGCACTTTTCCGAATTAAACTCTAACACAACCTTCTTCAACACTGGCCATATATCCCTGAGCTAAACCACACCGGGAGCACCGTGCACACTTCCAGTCTCCGTATCCCTGGGTAAGACCACACTGGGAGAACCATGCACAGTTCCCATCTCCGTATCCCTGAGTCAGACCACACCGGGAGCACCGTGCACAGTTCCGGTCTCCGTATCCCTGGGTCAGACTACAAGGAGGACTGACTGTGATTCCGGTCTCAACACCCCTTTGCCACCACCGACTGAGGGGGGGGCGATTCCCATTTCCCACTCACCTTCTCTCTGCTCTTCCGGGATTTGAGGTGCAAGGGCTTCAGTCGGCCTTGATCGTCGATGATGGATTGCAAGTCGTCTGGTCGGAGAGACAGGAGACCAGGGTTGGAATCGACACCGACAGCCATCACCCCCCTACCCAACCCACCCCCCAACCCAGCCTCTCCCAGACAACCCCCCTGCCGTCTGGACCAAATCCCAGCTGCAGGGTGACACGATGTTCAGACAATGCGCCCCCTCCCAAACACGATCCTTCCCCACCAACACCCCTCCCTGGAACACTCCTTCCCCTCGGACCTACCTCCCCTCTAAGCCACAAGACGTGGTCTCTGCAGTGCCAGACCCCTCGCTCCCCTGCTTCTGAGACCACCCACCCCACGTTACCCTCCAGCTCCCCCCACCCACCAAGCCAAGACCAAAGCCCGAATATCCTCAGTCCCTCCTCCCTAACACCTACCAACCCGAGACCAGCCCCTCCTGTCCTCAGGTTACACTCCCCTGGCTCTGTACCCACCCCCACCCCTCAAATAACAGACCAATGCTCTTCACATCCCTCCACCCTCCCCTAACACAGATCTACAGCCCCTCCGCCCCGTTCCCCACCCGTGACCCCGGATCGAACTGCTGCAGTTCCCCTTCCCACCCCGACCGGTTCACACTCCCCTTCCCCAGACTCAGAGAGAATCTCCACAGCCCCGCCCCATGTCCGGCTCCCCTCCCACCCTCACTGGCCCTCGGACCCCTCCACCCTCCCCAACCAGGACTCACCTCAAACCTCCACAGCCCTCCCCACACACCCCCCATGTCAGATGTCTGCCACACCAATTCCGAGACCGGCCCTCTATAATCCTCGTCCCCAGTTTCCCCTCCTCCTCCAACCCTTACGTCCTTTCTCCCTTTCCTGCTTCCTCGCCCCACTCCCCTCTCCTCCCCAACCCTCAGTCAACCCTCTACGTCCTTTCCCCCCTCCCTGTTTCACTCTCCCTTACCAGCACCAACCCCAGACCGATCATCTAGACCACCCCCACCTTCCCCAAACTTTTACAGCTCCCCCCCCCCCCCCAACCACCCCAGGTCAGTCTCCATTCCTCCCTCACCCTCCCCAAACCTCTAGACTCTACGGGGGGGGGGGGGGGGGGGGGGGGGGTGTGGAGAAAGAGGCTGGGGAGGGGAGGGAGGGGGGAGGAGGAGATGCTGGAGGAGGAGGAGGAGAAACCGGGAAGGAGAGGCCGGGGAGGGAGGGAGGGTGGGGAAGGAGAGGCAGGGAAGGAAACCCCAGACCTCCCCTCCCCAGCCCTCGCCCCTCTAACCTACCCTCCCCTCCCACCAGGAGGGCCCCGCCCACGGCAGACTCCCCCCACCCGTCCCTCGCCCCCGCACCCCCCTCACCCTTCAGCGAGTTGGGGTTCTGCTTGGAGTCCTCGTCTGAGCCGGAGATGTCAGACTCCTCGAACAGGGCATAGTAGGACCACTGGCGGGCAGTGCGGCGGATGGACTTGCGCTGGAGCTGGGCGTCGGGGGTGAGGGCGGACTCGGCGCTGGCCGGGGGCGGTGCCTCCCCGTTCCTGGGGGTCTCCTCCTCACCCGCCGCTCCCAGCATGTACTCGTAGGCAGCGTATCCCCGGGAGTCAGGCAGCCACTCCTCGTCGTCCTTGCCCATCACCGGCCGGGTGTCGATGGTGGGGAGGATGGAGATGCGGGTTCGTTTTCGCACTGGGTCCAGCGGTTTGGGGGGGGGGGGGGGGGGGTGAGAGGGGAAGAAACAAGACGTCACCATTAACCAATGCAAACAGACCACCCCACCTTTCCCACCCCGGAAAATCCCGGCATTGACTTCAGGAAGGGAAGAGCGGTGCACACGCTCCTGTCGACATCAACGACGCTGAGGTCAAGAGGGTTGAGAGCTCCAAGTGTAAACATCACCTGCAGCCTGTCCTGGCCCAACCACGTAGACACCACGGCCAAGAAAGCTCACCGGCACCTCTACTTCCTCAGGAGGCTAAAGAAATTCGGCATATCCCCATCGACCCTCACCAATTGCACCACAGAGGGTATCCCATCCGGATGCATCCTGGCTTGGGACGGCAACTGCTCTGCCCGGGACCGCAAGAAACCGCAGAGAGTTGCAGACACATGGCGGAAACCAGCCTCCCCTCCGCAGACCCTGTCTACCCTTCCCGCTGCCTTGGGAAAGCGGGCAACATAATCAAAGATCCTCTCCCACCCCGGACATTCGCTCTTCTCCCCCCTCCCATTGGGCAGAAGATACAAAAGCCTGAAAGCACGTACCACCAGGCTCAAGGACAGCTTCGATCCCACTGTTATAAGTCCCCTAATATGATCAGATGGACGCTTGACCTCACAATCTACCTCGCCGTGGCCCTTGCACCTTATTGTCTGCCTGCACTGCACTTTCTCTGTGACTGTGACACTTTATTCTGGATTCTGTTATTGTTTTACCCTGTACTCCCTCGATGCACTGTGTAGTGAAATGATCTCTACGATCGGTATGCAAGGCAAGTTGTTCCACTGTACCTCGGTACAAGTGACAATAGTGAACTGATACCAGTATGGGCACAGCACAGGAACAGGCCCTTCTGCCCACAATGTTGTGCTGAACTAATTAAACTAATTACACCTTGGTTAGAAGTTGTGGGTGTGCTATGTTGGCGCCGGAAGTGTGGCAACACTTGCGGGCTGCCCCAAAAACACTCTACGCAAAAGATGCATTTCACTGTGTGCTTCGATGTACACGTGACTAACAAAAATATCTTATCTTATGTAATAAAGTCCCAGCCTGCCCAACACCCCTCCATAACCCAGTCCCTCGAGTCCCAGCAACATCCTCGTAAATCTCCCTCTGCGCTCTTTCCAGCTCAATGGCATCTTTCCTACAGCAGGGCGACCAGAACTGAACGCAATACTCCAAGTGCGGCCTCACCATCATCCTGTACAACACCACCATGAGCTCCCAACCACTGTACTCAGTGCCCTAACCGATGAAGGCCAGCGTGACGAACGCTGCCTTCACTGCCCTGTCTACCTGTGACTCCACTTTCAGGGAACCGTAATGCCCCATCGCAGGACAACAGCGTGGGGAATTCTCTCCACTCCGTCTCCAGTGCAGTCACCTCCTTCCCCCAGTGTGGGGACCAGCACTGCACGCAGTCCTCCCGCTGGGGTCTGACCGGTGTGTTATCAAGTTAGACCATAACCCGAACTCCACATGACACCATCTTCCCAGGGTGGGGGAATCAAGACCCAGAGGGTAACAACTGCAGGTGCAAGAAAAAAGATTTAATAGGAGCTTGAGGGGTAACTTTTCTATTTTTAACCCACACAGACGTGCCCCAGCCTGTGTTTAACCTGAGGAGCAACTTTTTCCACAGGGGACAGTCCGTATATGGAACAAGCTGCCAGAGGAAGTGGTCGAAGCAGGTACATTAACATTTAAAAGACACTCAGACAGGTACACAAATGGGAGAGGTTTAGAGAGATAGAACAGAGAACACTACAGCACAGTACAGGCCTTTCGGCCCACAATGTTGTGCTGACATTTTATCCTGCTCTAAGATCTACCGAACCCTTCCCTCCCACATAGCCCTCCATTTCTCTATCATTCATGTGTTTATCTAAGAGTCTCTTAAATAATGCTTTATAATCATTTGAGGTCTTCATTGGATGTACATTGAATAAAACTTCTTTTAACAAGCATACAAACTGTATAAAGCTCACGATGCAGCTGTATAAAACTCTGGTCAGGCCGCACTTGGAGTATTGTGCGCAGTTCTGGTCGCCCCCATTACAGGAAGGGTGTGGGGGCTTTGGAGAGGGTGCAGGAGAGGTTCACCAGGATGCTGCCTGGATTAGAGAGCATGAGCTATAAGGAGAGGTCGGACAAACTTGGGATGTCTTCTCCAGAGCGGCGGAGATTGAGGGGAGACTTGATAGAAGTTTGTAAAATCATGGAATGATTAGATGGGGTAGATAAATCAGAGTCTGTTTCCTAGCGTGGAAAGTCAAGTACATAGAACATTACAGCACAGTACAGGCCCTTCGACCCACAACGTTGTGCCGACATTTTATTCTGTTCTAAGATCCATCTAACCCTTCCCTCCCACATAGCCCCCCATTTTTCTATCAAATATGTGCCAAACACGGGCAAATGGGTCTAGCTTACGTGGGCACGGACCAGTTGGGCTGAAGGGCTGAATTCCCACTATCACCCCGTGTCTGACCCCGGGAGCGTGTGACGGGACGGTGCGGAGGGAGCCTCACCCTGTGTCTGACCCCGGGAGCGAGTGACGGGACGGTGCGGAGGGAGCCTCACCCTGTGTCTGACCCCGGGAGCGAGTGACGGGACGGTGCGGAGGGAGCCTCACCCTGTGTCTGACCCCGGGAGTGTGTGACGGGACGGTGCGGAGGGAGCCTCACCCTGTGTCTAACGCATGCTTTAACAGAACAAACCCCTACCATTTGCCAGACGTTCTTGTCGCCTTCGTTCTATCTTGTCGCACTTCCGCCACCTGTAATAATGGGAGAGAAGAGATCACAGCCACTCGGCCCAACTGGCTTTTGCAAGCTCACTGATTAAGCCATCCAACAAGCGTCAATCCCTCAACCTGTGTCCGGACCTCAATGCCCAGGCAAGGGTTAACACCCAGCAGAGATTTCAGCCCACACTCCAGTGCTGCAGTACTGCCATTCAGCAGCAGATGTCAGGAGAGGTCCACTCAAAGCCAACCAGGCAGTGCCCAGAGCAGGAGACACGTGCCTGTTCTTTCAGTGCAGAGTCTCCCAAAACACTTTCAATCTTTCCCCCAGGCAAAGTCACCATGACGACGGAGGGAAGGGAGAAGCCAAATCACGCACCAAGGTTCCACAGCGAGCAAAGGGGTAATAACCCAGGTTATTGGATTCTGAGAGATTCGTCAGCAGCCCAGAGAGAACGCCCCGCGTCAGCCCCCACACTGCTCCCGGCGCCCCGCTCCCTCCCCACGGCCCCTCGTCAGCCCCCACACTGCTCCCGGCGCCCCGCTCCCTCCCCACGGCCCCGCGTCAGCCCCCACACTGCTCCCGGCGCCCCGCTCCCTCCCCACGGCCCCGCGTCAGCCCCCACACTGCTCCCGGCGCCCCACTCCCTCCCCACGGCCCCGCGTCACTCCCCACACTGCTGCCAGCGCCCCGCTCCCTCCCCACAGCCCCGCGTCAGTCTCTTTTTCTCCTCCAGGGAGCAGGACACTGTGGGGATCCCAGGGACGTCACTGACTGGTTGATTTCGAACAATGCCTGGGGTTCGGGAGTGGTGGGGTGGGAGGGAGGGGCGGGTTCGGTACTTACACGCAGCACTGCTTCTTGGTGTTGCGGCCCCCGAACTTGGGCTTGTCCAGGCAGTTGACGCACTTGCCGCAGTCGGCCAGGTTCCGGCAGCCCTTGCAGCTGCCGCACCGGTTGCCCCGCCGCTTGGGCTGGCCAGTGGGGGGCTGGGGCTTGGTGCAATCCACCCCCAGCACCGGCTCGGCCCCTGTCCCGGCCCCAGCCCCCGACTCCAGCACATCCACTTCTGTCTCCGGCAGCTTGGGCTTCGGCACCGGCAATGGCGGGGCCGGGCTCTCTGGCTCGGAGGACGAGGAGTCACCTGAGGGAGAGGGAGAGGGGGAGGGAGCGGGGGGTGAGGGAGAGCATGAGGGAGCAAGGGAAAAAGGAGGGAGGGAGTGAGCAAAAATGGAGAGGGGGAGAAAGGGGAGGGGAGTGAAGTGTGACACATGCACACAAAGGTGAGGGTGGGGAGAGGTAGAGAGCGGGGCAGGACACAATGGGAGGGGGAAACATCACAATGGGTTACACAAGGATACAGCACACCCATCATCAGCAGCCTGTTGATCACCACCCAGGGATACGGAGACCAGAACTGTGCACGGTGCTCCCGGTGTGGTCTGACCCAGGATACGGAGACCGGAACTGTGCACGGTGCTCCCGGTGTGGGTCTGACCCAGGGATACGGAGACCGGAACTGTGCACGGTGCTCCCGGTGTGGTCTGACCCAGGGATACGGAGACCGGAACTGTGCACGGTGCTCCCGGTGTGGTCTGACCCAGGGATACGGAGACCGGAACTGTGCACGGTGCTCCCGGTGTGGGTCTGACCCAGGGATACGGAGACCGGAACTGTGCACGGTGCTCCCGGTGTGGTCTGACCCAGGGATACGGAGACTGGGAACTGTGCACGGTGCTCCCGGTGTGGGTCTGACCCAGGGATACGGAGACCGGAACTGTGCACGGTGCTCCCGGTGTGGGTCTGACCCAGGGATACGGAGACCGGAACTGTGCACGGTGCTCCCGGTGTGGGTCTGACCCAGGGATACGGAGACCGGAACTGTGCACGGTGCTCCTGGTGTGGTCTGACCCAGGGATACGGAGACCGGAACTGTGCACGGTGCTCCCGGTGTGGGTCTGACCCAGGGATACGGAGACCGGAACTGTGCACGGTGCTCCCGGTGTGGTCTGACCCAGGGATACGGAGACCGGAACTGTGCACGGTGCTCCCGGTGTGGTCTGACCCAGGGATACGGAGACCGGAACTGTGCACGGTGCTCCCGGTGTGGTCTGACCCAGGGATACGGAGACCGGAACTGTGCACGGTGCTCCCGGTGTGGTCTGACCCAGGGATACGGAGACCGGGAACTGTGCACGGTGCTCCCGGTGTGGTCTGACCCAGGGATACGGAGACCGGAACTGTGCACGGTGCTCCCGGTGTGGTCTGACCCAGGGATACGGAGACCGGAACTGTGCACGGTGCTCCCGGTGTGGTCTGACCCAGGGATACGGAGACCGGAACTGTGCACGGTGTGGTCTGACCCAGGGATACGGAGACCGGAACTGTGCACGGTGCTCCCGGTGTGGTCTGACCCAGGGATACGGAGACCGGAACTGTTCACGGTGTGGTCTGACCCAGGGATACGGAGACCGGAACTGTGCACGGTGTGGTCTGACCCAGGGATATGGAGACCGGAACTGTGCACGGTGCTCCCGGTGTGGTCTGACCCAGGGATACGGAGACCGGAACTGTGCACGGTGTGGTCTGACCCAGGGATACGGAGACCGGAACTGTGCACGGTGCTCCCGGTGTGGTCTGACCCAGGGATACGGAGACCGGAACTGTGCACGGTGCTCCCGGTGTGGTCTGACCCAGGGATACGGAGACTGGAACTGTGCACGGTGCTCCCGGTGTGGGTCTGACCCAGGGATACGGAGACCGGAACTGTGCACGGTGCTCCCGGGGTGCCTGTTGACACTCACCATCCATAAGGCCCGTCACGATGCCGTCCCTCTCATGCATGGGCAGGGCGCTGAGCCTTGGGACGTCAGCGGGGACCATGGCGCGGGGTTTGCCCAGCACCACTGCCGCACGCCTGCACACATGCTTGATCCGTGGCCCCTGCACGGGTAACTGCGTCTGCAAGTTGGGGGAAAAGTGTGGGGGTGGGGGGGGGGGGGGAAGAGAGCAAACACATGGCAAGGGTTAGACAACAGTCGGAGAAAGAGCGCAAACCGTAAACGGGGAGAGCAAGGAGAACACAGGGCAGCGTCTGCCGTACACAGCTGGTGAAACGTCAGCATCTACGCAAGGATTCCCTGCTAGCGCCTGCGTTTACGCAGGCTCCCTGTAGCGTGTACAAGTATTTACAGAGGGTGCTTCCTGCGCGAGAACATCTCTGCGGTGGCAACAGACTTGACTCTTGGAAGACCAGCTCCACATCTGCTGCATCACCTTTCCCCCATCTACGTCAGGACTGAGATGGGACACTCCCCATTGGCCTGGGTGGAGTTAGTCCATGCACTCCACATCCGCCACGTTACCTGTCCCCCACCTACACGTCAGGAGTGTGACGGGACACTCCCCACTTCCCTGGGTGAGAGCGGCACCAACAACTCTCAAGAAGCTTGACCCCACCCAGGTCTCAGCAGCCCGCTCCATCGGCGTCCCACCCACCCCACCACCCACACACAGCAGCAGCAGTGTGTACCATCTACAGGACGCATTGCAGCAACTCACCAAGAACCCTCAGGAGGCACCTCCCAAACCCACCGCCTCTCCCAGCTGGAAGGACGTGCAGCAAAAGCCCGGGGAACACCCCCTCCCCTGGGAGTCGCCCTCCAAGACACACGTGAGGAATATATCGCCGTTCCTTCACCGTGGCTGGGTCCAAATCCTGGGAACTCCCTCCCTGACAGCACCGTAGGTGTACCCACACTCCAGGAACTGCAGCAAGTCAAGAAGGCAGCACACCACCACCTTCTCTTATGGTCCAAGTCCATAGCTCCCGGTAAATGGCCACACAAACAAATTGGGCGGATCTCAAGGGGGCAACTAGGGATGGGTGATTAAATGCCGCCTCAAGCCCACGGCCAACTAACAACTGACGCTGTCCAAACGTGGAAGCGGCCCCTTGCCATGCGCACGAGACTCCCCCTCACCTCCACTTCCACTCTGGCCCTCTTCCCTTCGGGCGGGGGGGACTCCGAGCCCAGCCTCCTCTTCATCGCCTCCTCGTCCTCGCCGCCCGTCTCCGGCTTGTTGGGCTGGAGCAACCCGGGATGTCTCACCTCCGTGCCAGTCTGTCCGGCAAGCTGCTGGGGGGGGGGGGGGGGAAGAGGGAGCACCGTTAACGTCACTGCAGGACTGCGACTTCGAAGGTGGAGTCGGGTTGTCTCTACGACTTTCTGGGGGGGGGGGGGGGGGGGGGTTAGAATTAGTCCCGCGGCTCGTGAGAGTGATCCGAGAATTGGAGCCCGGACGCACTAGCAGGCTGGGGGGGGGGGCGCTGGAGCAGCTTGGGACGTGGCGTCTCTCTCCCCTCCCAGGATGCCCCCAGGACAGGAGAGAGGCGCCGCCCCTTGTTGCCCCTCTACACCAATCCCATTTGCCCCCATTAGGGCCCTTTCTCCTCCCACCCCCAATACAATGTCCTGGGGAATCCCCTGTGCACCCTCCCCAGTGCAGTCACCTCCTTTCCACAGTGGGGACCCGCACTGCAGGCAGTCCTCCCGCTGTGGCCTGACCGGTGTGTCATAGAGTTGTACGTGACCTCCCTGCTCCTGTGTTCTGTGGCCCAGTCAATGATTCTTCAATGCTCTACAGAACCGACAACGCCAAGAGACTCTGCCCCTCCCGTGGTGCTCCCTCCTCACCGCCCCTCCCGCGGCGAGGCGCTCCCTCCTCACCGCCCCTCCCTTCTCTCTGCCTCTCCCACAACGCGGTGCTCCCTCCTCGCCGTCCCTCCCTCCTCTCCACCCCTCCCACGGCGCAGCGCTCCCTCCTCACCGCCCCTCCCATGGCGCAGCGCTCCCTTCTCACCGCCCCTCCCTTCTCTCCGCCCCTCCCTCCTCACCACCCCTCCACACAGTAGGGGGGGGGGGCACTCCCCCTTTGTCACCCCTACCTTCTCTACACGCCTCCCACAGCATGGTGCTCCCTCCTCGCTGCCCCCCCCGCAGTGTGGTGGTCCCTCCTCACTACTTCCCTGCAATGCTCCCTCCCCGCCGCCCCTCCCCCCTCGCTCCCTCCTCACCTGCTGTGACTTCCAGTGTTTCTGTTGGTCAATCTTGATCAGCTGCACCTTGGCCGCCTTCAGCAGGTTGACCATCCGTTCGTCCATGGCCGACATGCAGAGGGACTGACGGCTGAGGGCCAGCGCGCGGAGTGGGGGATCCCCCCTCCTCTCCACCCCCTCCTCCTCCTGCACCTCCGCCTCGCCCCCCTCCTCGCACTTGACATCCGCCGCCTCCGTCTGCGTCTGGCTGTCCCGGGAGACCCCCGGGGGGGAGCCGCCTGCCTCGGGAAGGACGTCGGTCTGCGCCAGGAGCTCCGGTTCCCCTCCTTCCGCCTTGATGGCCGGTTGGGGGGTCCCCTGGCCCCCGCTGGACGCCAGAGATCCATGGCCCCCGCCCACTGGGCTCTCCGGAGGGTGGGAAGCCCCCTCCGCAGGGAGGGGAGGGACAGGCGTGCCCTCAGGGAGCGGGGCGGGTTCAGGGGGGCTCTCGCCGGGTCCCATGCTCCTGGTCCTCATGCCCCGGGGCTTGGCCGGGGTTGCCCTGGGCTCGGGGGGTTGGGGGCGGGGCTCCGACCCCGAAACTGACCCCGACCCAGGAGGAGGGGTGGGGGATGCGCCCCCCGGAGGGGGCTCAGGAGGAGGGGGCGAAGGGGGGAGGGGGGAGGGTTCCGGCGCCCCCGTCCCGGGAACCGGCTGCTCGCTGGGGGTGGGAGAAGGGGGTCGGCTAGGGGAGGGGTGAGGGGGCGCCCTGGAGAGAGGGGGCTCGTCGTCCATGAAGCGGCGGGGGGTGCGGATGAGTCGGGAGGAGCGTGCGCTCACCACCGGCATGATGAATTGCCGGATGTTCTTCAGGAAGCGGGACTTGGCCTTAAGGGGGGGGTCCCGGGAGGAGGGGGGTGGTGGTGGGGAGCGGGAGGGGGAGGGGGAAGAGGAGGAGGGAGAGGAGGAGGAGGATGAGGATGAGGAAGAGGGAGGGGTGGGGGGAGGAGCGGACAGCCGGGGACGGCCACGTCCGACCCTGACCTGCTCCCCCGAGCGCCCCGGGGGTCTGCCGCGGGGTCCCGCCTTCCGCGGGCGCCCGGCCCTGATCCCGCCCCCCCTGCCCCGGCCGTAACCCGCGCCCCCACCCCTTGGGGCTCCCCTCCCGCCCCTCAGGTGCCGGGCCTTGAGAAAGAGCGTCCTGCCGGACCCCCCACCTCGCCTGGACAGGGGTCGCCGTCCCCTGGGGGGCGCAGCCGGGGGCTGCTTGCGGGGCCACCGGCGGGGTCGGCCCACTCCCCGGGGAGCGCCAGGGGTCCCAGCCCTGGGGCGGTGGGGTGGGTTGGACCCCTTCCTGGGGACCCGGGGCCTCACCGGGACTGGAGAGGCGGAGGGGCGCGGCGGGGAGGGGTTGCTGGTCCGGGTGGGCAGGGTGGGGATCCGTGTCTCGTGGTGGGGGGTGTCGGCATTTAATGTTCTGTCTGTGGGGGGAGAGAGACACACAGAGTGAGTGAGTGAGTGGGTCCCGTCCCCCAGTGAGGGTCAGAGTGTGTGTGGGTCACATCCCCCTGTGCGTGAGAGACAGACAGAGAGCCGTCCCCCCAGCATGAGAGAGAGAGAGAGAGAGAGAGAGAAAGAAAGAGAGAGAGCCATCCCCCCAGCGAGAGAGAGAGAGAGAGAGAGAGAAAGGAGGGAGAGAGAGAGAGAGCCATCCCCCCCAGCGAGAGAGAGAGAGAGAGAAAGAGAAAGGAGAGAGAGAGAGAGAGAGAGCCATCCCCCCAGCAAGAGAGAGAGAGAGAGAGAGAGAGAGGGGGGGGGGGAGAGCCGTCCCCCCAGCGAGCGAGCGAAAGAGAGAGAGAGAGAGAGAGAGAGAGAGAGAGAGAGAGAGAGTGTGAGTGTGAGTGTGAGTGTGTTGTGAGACAATATCACCTATGACCATCATTATTCCAGACGTCACAAGCCCACACCAAAGATTCAATCATCGGCATGACTCACCTGCTATCCCCCATCTACAAGGCACCAGTCAGGAGAGTGATGGGAGACTCCCCACTTCCCTGGGCGAGGGCGGGTCCAACGTTATCTCTAGGAGCTCACCGCCTGCTCCATCGGCACCCCCTCCCTCCACCACAGCGGCCGCAGTGCGCACCGTCTACAGAACGCACCGCAGTCACTCGCCCGGGCTACTCCAACAGCACCTCCCGAACCCTCCACCTCTCCTCTTCCGTCCCCACTCTGACACCCATCAGCCATTCCCTCACCGTCGCCGGGTCTAAAGTCCCGGAACCCTCCCCCTACAGCACCGTGGGTGCCCCTTCCCCACACGGACGGTGGCCATTCGAGGGGGCACTTATACTCGAGTATGCACACTCTGAATGTCTTTTAAACGTTGTTAATGTACCTGCCTCACCCACTTCCTCTGACAGCTCGTTCCACATACGGACCACCGTCTGGGTGAAAAACTTGCTCCTCAGGTCCCCTTTAACTCTCTCCCCCTCACCTTAAACCTGTAGTTTCAGACTCCCCCACCCTGGGGGGAAAGGACTGTGACCGTCCACCTTACCTACGCCCCTCGTGGTTTTATAAACCTCCCTAAGGTCACCCCTCAGCCTCCTTCGCTCCAGGGAAAACAGTCCCGGCCTGTCCAGCCTCTCCTTATAACTCGAGCCCTCTGGTCCCAGGAACGTCCCCATGAACCCTTCCTGCCCCCTCTCCAGCTCAGTGACGTCCTTCCTATAGCTGGGCGACCAGAACTGCGCACAGTGCAATCTCACCAACAGCTGTAACGGGATGTCCCAGCTCCTGTACTCAGTGCCCCGATGAAGGCCAGCGCGCCGAACGCCTTCTTCACCGCCCTGTCTACCTTTCAGGGAACCCCCACATACCTGCACCCCTGCGTCCTAGTGCCAACACCCGCTCCCCCCCACCCAAGCTTCATCACGTCCTCCCGATAGCGTAGCCTCGGGTTCCGACAATGCAAGTCGGAGGCCAACACGTCACTCCGAGGTACCACCCGCCCCCGAATCGCGTCACCGCGGCGGGCCCTGAGGGACAGCCCAAGACCAAAAGGCTTACGTTTCTGTGAGCGGAGTGCCAGGCGCAGGGAGCCGGTCAGAGTCTCGTCATCGGACGTGAAGCCGGTGAACTCTTCACTCTGGACGTGTGCAGGGAGGGAGAGAAAGGGAGACTGATTAAACTCCGACGTGAATCTCGCCACTTCGCCGACCTCTAGGGGTGACTTTCTCATTCCAACGGCCAGCCTGCAGACGAGCAGAAGGCTTCAAACCTCCGCCGGTCCTCCCGAACAGGGACTCCCCAAGGGGGACTAACATTGTGATCAGAAGTCGGCCGCCCAGCCCCTCACTCACCCCAGTACCCCCTACCTCGGGGTCATTTCCCTGCCCTCTTCCCCGTCCAGAAATCTCTCCACGTCTGCCTTCGACGTCACTGAGTCGCACAGACCCTTCAGCGCAACTTGTTCCTGGCCCACCAAGCTAATCCACACTTGCCCGTTTGGCCCATATCCCTCTTATTTAACCCATACTTATCCAAATATGTTTTAAATGCTGTTAATGTACCTTCCCCAACCACTTCCCCTGGCAGCTCGTTCCACGTACTGACCACCCTCTGGGTGAAGAAGTTGCCCCTCAGGTCCCCTTTTAAATCTCTCCCCCTCTCACCCTGAACCATGCCCTCTAGTTTTTAAGTTCCCATTCCCTGTGCATTCACCCTATCGATGCCCATCGTGATGTTACACACCTCTATAAGATCACCCCTCAGTCTACTGCACTCCAGGGAGTGAAGTCCCAGCCTGCCCAACCTCTCTCCAGAACTCAGGCCCTCGAGTCCTGGCAGCATCCTTGTAAATCTCCGCACTCTTTCCAGGTTCAGGTACAGCCTCACCTATGTCTTGTACGGCTGCGATATTACATCCCAACTCCTGTACTCGGTGCCCTGACCGATGAAGGCCAGCGCGCCGAATGCCTTCTTCACCGCCCTGTCTACCTGCAACACCACTTTCAGGGAATCTTGTACCTGTACCAGAGATCTCTCTGTTGTACAACACTCCCCGGGGCCCTACCATTCACTGTGTAAGTCCTGCCCTGGTTTAGAACCATAGAAAACCTACAGCACAATACAGGCCCCTTCAGCCCCACAAAGCTGTGCTGAACATGTCCCTACCTTAGAAATTACTAGGCTTACCCATAGCTCTCTATTTTTCTCAGCTCCATATACCTATCCAGAAGTCTCTTGAAAGACACTATCGTATCCGCCTCCACCACCGTTGCCGGCAGCCCATTCCCCGCACTCACCACTCTCTGAGTAAAAAACTTACCCCTGACATCTCCTCTGTACCTACTCCCCAGCACCTTAAACCTGTGTCCTCTTGTGGCCACCATTTCAGCCCTGGGGAAAAGTCTCTGACTATCCACACCATCAATGCCTCTCATCATCTTATACACCTCGATCAGGTCACCTCTCATCCTCCGTCGCTCCAAGGAGAAAAGGCCGTTCACTCAACCTGCTTTCATAAGGCACGCTCCCCAATCCAGGCAGCATCCTTGTAATTCTCCTCTGCACCCTTTCTATGGCTTCCACATCCTTCCTGTAGTGAGGCGACCAGAACTGAGCACAGTACTCCAAGTGGGGTCTGACCAGGGTCCTATAGAGCTGCAACATTACCTCTCGGCTCCTAAATTCAATCCCACGATTGATGAAGGAATTCATCCCTTCATTGATGTGTTTGACTTACCCAAAATGCGACACCTCGCCCTCACCCAAATTAAACTCTGTTCTGCCGTTCCTCGGCCCACTGACCCAGCTGATCGAGAGCCCCTTGTGATTTTTGATAAACTTCGTCACTATTTCAGTGTCATCTACAGACTCATACATTCACATCTCAATGACAAACAAAGATGCTGATTGAACTCGGAAACCTCCACAGAAGTCTGAGGACTTCTGAGGACAGAAAAGACACACAACTCTCTGGGTGGAGAAATATCTCCCCCACCTCGCCTCAAAATCATGAGGGGTAGAGATACGGAAGATAATCACAGTCGAGGTTACTATCAGGTGCACAAGTACAATGAGGTACAGTATAATGAAAAACGTACAGCATCACAGGCACATCTTTCCCCCCTGGGGAAGGGGCGTCGAGAGGGGCAAAGGTTTGAAGGGTGAAAGAGGGGCAAGATTTAAAAGGGAGACTGCAGACGGGGGGAATCTGGAGCAAGTCAGCGGGTCGAGCAGCATCTGTGGGGGGGGGGGGGGGGGGGGAAGAGGGGAAGGAAGCATCGACGTTTTGGATCGAGACCCTGCCTCGGGACTGAGCGTGGAGCAGGAAGACAGCAAGTAATAAAGAGGAGAGAGGGGGGAGTGGTGAGATGAGGGTGGGGGGGGTGCGAGGTGATCGATGGATTGAGAGTGGGGGGTTGAAATGTTGACGGGAAGGTTGAGTCAGGTAGGGGAGGGGGTGGAGGTTTAAAGGGGACCGAAGGGACAAGTTTGTCCACCCACACAGAGGGGGGCAGACGTATGGAATGAGCTGCAGGGAGTGGCAGAGACGGGCATTACGACACTTGGACAGGTCGTGGGTAGGGAAGGTTTAGAGGGATACGGGCCAAACAAGGGCAAATGGGACGAACTCTCTCAGGTGGGCACCTTGGACAAGTTGGGCCAAAGGGCCTGTTTCCAAGATCTACGGCTCCGTCCCAAACGCTGACCCCTTGCCCTGGACTCCTCGTCTGGGAGCTCGCATCCACCCCGTGGGAATTTTTGTGCATTTCAGTGAGATTTCTGGAACTCCAGCCCCCCAGGTCTACTCAATAACCCCTTCAACCCGCCGTCCTCAGAACCATATCCGGTTGGGCAGAATGAGAAGGAAGTATGGAGTGGCGGGGAATGGGAATGGGAGAGTGAATGGAAAATGGGAATACTGGCATTGATGGTTCAGCAATTCATTGCCATGTCAAATCTAGGAACTATTTCTTGGGCAAACTGGAAGCAGGAGGATCAGGAAACCGGGTACCCAGGAGACTGGTGCAGAGGAATAGTTGGAGCCTCGGAACCAGTCGGGCAGATCTTCACTGCGTTCACCTGCCACCCTCTGCCGCTGCCCCTACCCAACTCTGTCTGCCAATCAAACCCCTCCTCACCTGCATCCACCTCTCTAAACTTAAGATAAGATCTTTAATTAGCCACACGTACATCGAAACACACGGTGAAATGCATCTTTTGTATAGAGTGTTCTGGGGGGGGGGGGGGGCAGCCCGCAAGTGTCCGGCACCAACATAATATGCCCACAACTTCCTAACCCGTACGTCTTTGGAATGTGGGAGGAAACCAGAGCACCCGGAGGAAACCCACGCAGACACGGGGAGAACGTACAAACTCCTGACAGACGGCGGCTGGGATTGAACCCGGGTCGCTGGTGCTCTAACAGCGTTGCGCAAACCGCTACACTACCGTGCCTGCCCACCTTCCATTCCAGTGAAGGCTCTCAACCCAAGACGTCGCCTGCCCGCTTCCACCCCCACACCGCGCCCCACCCCCCCCCAGACGCCACCTGACCCAGAGTTCCTCCAGCAGTTTGCATGTTGCCCCAGATTCCTGCAGCCCCTCGTGCCTACGTCTTTTCATGCGCAGAGCTGTGCGCGAGATTCTGGGTGCGCTCTCAACGGCTTGTTAACGGGAAGGACGCGGAGAGGCAGTTCCTCTGGGCTGCAGAGCACAGCAGTGGAGGGGTAATGTTCTCGGAGAAGAGGGTGGGGGGGTTCTGGCCAGGGTCGAGGAGGGACTCCTTCACTGGGAGGAATGGCAAATCGCTGGGATTCTTCCCCAGTGTGATCCGGGGATGGAACAGAAAGCCAGACGCAGAGGAGAGAGGGGCCTGGTAGCCTTGAGTACAGTTCGAAGGGAACTGGTGGTGTGTTAATAGCACGTAGGAGACACTGTGTTGCAGGGGAGGGGGAGTGGAAAGTGTGTGTGTCTGTGTGTCTCCGTGGGTGTGGGTGCGCACGCGCACAGCGTTTGCGCACACTCCCTGGGTTTCCCCCAGGTGCTCCCATTTCCTCTCACATTCCCAATAAAAAGAGAGACGTGCGGGATCGGTGGGCCAACCAGCCGCTGTGAATCGCCCCCACCCCTGGTGTGTGGATGAGGTGGGGGGTGCGGGGGGGAGTTGATGGGAATGTGTGTGTGGGGCGGGGTGGTGGGTGGGGAGAAGAGGTCACAAGGAAACAATGGGATTGTCCCGAGACCCAACATTGACCTGTAGGGCTGAATGGCCTCCTCCTGTATGGCGGGGAGATGTGAAGAAGCCTGTGCCGTCAGCTGACGTCTGGGCCACTCCACTCACTGACAACTGCCCCTTTTCTCTCAACACCTTCCCCCAAAGTATCAGTCACACGCCCCAGGGCTTGTTTTGGAAGTGGAGGTAAGGAGGTTTTCGATTTCCCCCAACTCTTCAGTGAGGGGGAACTGCCCCACAAAGAGAACGTATAAAACTCCACCACCACACAGAGCCTCACTGGGGGACGGGTCCCACACACACACACACAGACCCTCACTGGGGGACGGGTCCCACGCACACAGACCCTCACTGGGGGACGGGTCCCACACACACACACACACACACAGACCCTCACTGGGGGATGGGTCACACATACACAGACCCTCACAGGGGGACGGGTCCCACCCACACACCACACACACACACACTGACGGTCCCACACACACACACAGACCCTCACTGGGGGAGGGTCCCACACACACACACACACACACAGACCCTCACTGGGGGACGGGTCCCACACACACACCCACACACACACAGACCCTCACTGGGGGACGGGTCCCACACACACACACAGACCCTCACTGGGGGACGGGTCCCACACACACACACAGACCCTCACTGGGGGACGGGTCCCACACACACACACACAGACCCTCACTGGGGGACGGGTCCCACACACACACACACAGACCCTCACTGGGGGACGGGTCCCACACACACACACACACACACACACACACACACACACACACAGACCCTCACTGGGGGACGGGTCCCACACACACACACACACACACACACACAGACCCTCACTGGGGGACGGGTCCCACACACACACACACACAGACCCTCACTGGGGGACGGGTCCCACACACACACACAAACACACAGACCCTCACTGGGGGACGGGTCCCACACACACACACACACAGACCCTCACTGGGGGACGGTCCACACACACACACACACACACACACACAGACCCTCACTGGGGGACGGGTCCCACACACACACACACACACCCTCACTGGGGGACGGGTCCCACACACACACACACACACAGACCCTCACTGGGGGACGGGTCCCACACACACACAGACCCTCACTGGGGGACGGGTCCCACACACACACACACACACACACACACAGACCCTCACTGGGGGACGGGTCCCACACACACACACACAGACCCTCACTGGGGGACGGGTCCCACACACACACACACACACACACACAGACCCTCACTGGGGGACGGGTCCCACACACACACCCCGACCCTCACTGGGGGACGGGTCCCACACACACACCCCGACCCTCACTGGGGGACGGGTCCCACACACACCCCGACCCTCACTGGGGGACGGGTCCCACACACACAGACCCTCACTAGGGGACGGGTCCCACACACACAGACACACACACACCCTCACTGGGGGACGGGTCCCACACACACACACAGACCCTCACTGGGGGACGGGTCCCACACACACACACACACACACACACACACACACACAGACCCTCACTGCGGGACGGGTCCCACACACACACACACACACACACACACACAGACCCTCACTGCGGGACGGGTCCCACACACACACACACAGACCCTCACTGGGGGACGGGTCCCACACACACACACACAGACCCTCACTGGGTGACAGGTCAAGAGACAGGCGAGTGAGTGCACGGGGACAGGGAGAGCCAGCCTCTGCACAGAGACACACCGTGGAAATGAGAGTCTGCCTCAGAATTCCAGGTGAACGTGATCGAGGAGCTTCAGATAACAAAAGGACTAGGTGCAGGAAGAAGGTGAGAGAGAGAGAGAGAGAGAGAGAGAGAGAGAGAGAGAGAGAGAGAGAGAGAGAGAGAGAGAGAGAGACACACACACAGAGAGACAGAGAGAGAGGGAGAGGGAGAGGCACAGAGAGAGAGAGGGAGAGGGAGAGACACAGAGAGAGAGGGAGAGGGAGAGGGACACACACACAGAGCGAGAGGGAGAGAGAGAGTTGGTGAGGCCCTGCAGACCTGCTCAAAGGGAACAGCAAGCTGAAAGCCCCCTGCACCAGCCAACCTACCTCGGCACCCCGACCCCACAAATGATCCCACCGCCTGCAGCGCTCTATTAGACACCCGGCTGCACCGGTGCGGGGGGTCGTTTGCTGATTCCCCACCGCTCGCGTTGGTAACTTCCCATTGGGGCGTGTTCTGGAGTCGGATACGCAGGGACAAAGGACGGCAGCTGAACTCAGCTGAGGCGCAGTTGGACGAGGTCGGCATGAAGTGGCACACGCCTATTGCAGCAGAGGAACAGGCCGAACCAGTCGGTGCTCACTGCGTCCCCTCCCTCGCATACTCACAAATCCCGCCCTCCACCCCCACAGCCTCCTTAGACATACCTCTGCAGTACCTGTGGGAGGGGAGCTCAGTGTAGAAACCTCTTCCAAATTTGTACCAGTCCCAGTGTTGTTCAGCACAAAAAAAAACAGGCCCTTCGGCCCACCGTTTCTCTGCCTGCTCATCTGCACTCATTCGCTATTGTTTTCCCTTGCGCTACCTTGATGCACTGCTGTCTGAAGTGCAAAGTGACTTGGGGGTCCTCGTGCAGGATACCCTAAAGGTTAACCTCCAGGTTGGGTCAGCGGTAAAGAAAGCGAATGCTATGTTGGCATTCATTTCAAGAGGAATAGCGTATAAGAGTAAGGAAGTGTTGTTGAGGCTCTATGGGACACTGGTGAGACCTCATTTGGAATACTGTGTGCAGTTCTGGGCCCCTTATCTTAGGAAGGATGTGCTGATGTTGGGGAGGGTTCAGAGAAGATTTACGAGGATGATTCCCGGAATGAAAGGGCTGACATACAAGGAGTGCATGTCTTAATCCCTTCTTAAGCAAAGGCACAACATTACATCACCAACAGCCTGTCCTGGTCAAATCACGTAGATGCCACGGCCAAGAAAGCTCACCAGCGCCTCTACTTCCTCAGGAGGCTAAAGAAATTCGGTTTGTCCCCTTTGACACTCACCAACTTTCACCGATGCACCATAGAAAGCATCCTATCTGGATGTATCACGGCTTGGTACGGCAACTGCTCTGCCCAGGACTGCCAAGAAACTGCAGAGAGTTGTGGAAACAGCCCAGCGCGTCACGGACACCAGCCTCCCCTCTTGGACTCTGTCTTTACCTCTCGCTGCCTTGGCAAAGCAGCCAGCATAATCAAAGACCCCACCCACCCGGGTCATTCTCTCTTCTCTCCTCTTCCATCCGGTAGAAGATACAGGAGCCTGAGGGCACGTACCACCAGGCTTAAGGACAGCTTCTACCCCACTGTGATAAGATTATTGAAGGGTTCCCTTACACAATGAGATGGACTCTGACCTCACGATCTACCTTGTTGTGACCTTGCACCTTATTGCACTGCACTTTCTCTGTAGCTGTGACACTTTACTCTGTACCGTTATTGTTCTTACCCTGTACTACCTCTGCACTTTACACTAACTCATTGTAACTGCACTGTGTAATGAATTGACCTGTACGATGGGTTTGCAAGACAAGTTTTTCACTGTACATCAGTACAAGTGACAATAATAAACCAATCCCAATTTCCCAGCACTCAATCCGTACCCTGCTCTGCCTGGGCCAATCAAGCGTACGCCCAGGTACTAAAGAGTCAGAGCAACACAGCGCAGCAACAGGCCATTCGGCCCAACTAGTCCTTGCCAACCATGCATGTCCCATTTGGCCCACACCTCTCTAAACAACCCCGAGCCACATTTTTATTTATCCAAGTCCTTCGAAGACACTGACTTGTACCACAAAATAAAACTGCGAATTGACCGTACGAACGGGTATGCAAGACAAGTTTTTCCACTGTACCTTGGTATAAGTGACAATAATAAACCAATACCAACTCTGTATTGACCGAAAATTACCACAGATTCACGGAGTAACTGGAGAAACAGCGGACTACAGATGCTGGAATCTGGATGAAAAAAAATACAAGATGCTGGAGGAACTCAGCAGGCCAGGCGGCATCCGTGGAGAAAAGCAGGCGGTCAACGTTCCGGGTCAGGACCCCGACGCGAAATGTTGACTGCCTGCTTTTCTCCACGGATGCTGCCTGTCCTAGTGAGTTCAGAGTCATACAGCACGGAAAGGCCCTTCGGCCCAACTGGGACGTGCCGACCAATATTTCCATCTAAGCCAGTCCCATTTGCCCGCGTTTGGCCCGTATCCCTCTACACCTTTCCAAATATCTTTTGAATGTTGTTAATGTACCTGCTTCACCCACTTCCTCTGGCAGCTCGTTCCACATACCCACCATCCTCTACATGAAGAAGTTGCCCCTCGGGTCCCCTTTAAATCTGTTTTTTGTGAAAAAGACCGTGTGCATTCACCCCGTCTATGCCCCTCATGATTTTATACACCTCTATAAGGTCACCCCTCAGTCTCTGATGCTCCAAGGAATAAAGTTCCAACCTGCTCAACCTCTCCCTACAACTCGGGCTCTCGAGTCCCGGCAACATCCTCGTAGATCTTCTTTGCGCTCTTTTCCAGCTTAGTGGCACCCTTCCTAAAGCAGGGCGACCAAAACCGTACACAATCCTCCAGGTGCGGCCTCACCAGCGTCCTGTACAATTGCAACATCACGTCCCAACTCCTGTACTCGGTGCCTTGACCGATGAAGGCCAGCGTGCCAAACGCCTTCTTCACCGCCCTCTCCGCCTGTGACTACCCACGATACATGATTTTTCTTCACTAAGAACCATGCCGATTCTGCTCAATCGTGAGAGGATTTTCTCCAGTGTTTTCCCGGCGTCTGATGTCGGACTAGTATTTATGATAATTAACTATTTTGTCACTTTCTCCTTTTGAGCAACAATCCACAAAAAGTACTGAGGCCAGGCGCAGGTTGGAGGAACAACACCTCACCTTCCGCCCTGGGAGTCTCCAACCTGACGGCCTCAACATCGACTTCTCCAACTTCCAGTAACCCCTCCCTTTGTTTTCACCTCATTCCTGTGGCCCCCTCAGGACCTGCCCATCCATTCCCCACCTCCTTCCTTTTATTCCATGGTCCACTGCCCTCTCCTCTCCTACCGGATTCCTTCTCCTCCAGCCCGTCTACTCATCTCCTCTCAGCTTCTCACACCCTTTCATTCCCCTCCACCCCCCCCCCCCCCACCTACCTTCCCCCTCTCACTGGGACACACCTATCCGCTGCTGGCGTGCGCTCCTCCCCCTCCCCACCTTCTGCCCTCTTCCTTTCCAGTCCTGAAGGGTCTCGACCCGAAACGCCGACTGTTTTTTTTTCCCTTCCATGGATGCTGCCTGACCTGCTGAGTTCCTCCAGCACTATGTGCGCATGCGCGCGAGGGGGGGAGGGGGAGGGGGAGGGGGAGGGGGAGGGAGCATTGCTCCAGATTCCAACATCTGCAGAATCTCATGTCTGCAAAAACAAGACTGGTTACTTTTCACTATTCCTGACTGATTTTGCCCCGCTGACCAACAATTACAATTGAGCTGGTTAGTTCCCAATCCGAGCATCCAAGTGGGGGACCGAATTCCCATTCTGGGACCATCCGAAATGAACCAGCTCCCCGCCGCTTCAGCCTTCCAAATCCCAGCCTGTACGTGACTCATCAGGCGTTGGGCGAGTCTCCGCCTTCACTGGCCCCTCGGGAAGCGCGTTCCAGATTCCAACCTCCTCCCCCGCCACCCGCATTTCAGATGGTCCCAGAATGGGAATTCGGTTCCCCACGTGGATGCTCGGATTGGGAACTAACCAGCTCAATTGTAAATGTTGGTCAGCGGGGTAAAATAAGTCAGGAATAGTGAAAAGTAACCAGTCTTGTTCTTGCAGACACGAGATTCTGCAGATGTTGGAATCTGGAGCAACACTCGTGGAAAAATTTTCCCTCAGGACCCCCCCTCGAGACCTCCCACCTTAAACCCATGCCCTCTGGTCTTGGATACCCGCCACTGTTGGATAAAATATCCTCACTGTCTGCCCGATCTCCCTCTGTTTTAATGTTATCGGCCTGTATCGGGTCCCTCCTCATCTCCAGGGAAAAGGAACCCACCCTCTCCTCCTGACTAAAGCGTTCCGGCTCAGGCTACATGCTGGGGGATCTTCTCTGCACCAGCATGTTTGCACAGCGAGGGAGAGATCCTCGCTGCATCAGAGACTGCCACTGTTTCACAACCAGCACCCCCCCCCCTCTCATCTCGCAGATTTAAGACAAGGAAGAACAGGCCAGCTGGCTCCTCTCTACTCAAGCCAAAGGTAGATCACGGCACGGAGACAGGCTCTTCAGCCCACCGAGTCTGTGCCGACCCTCAACCGTCTACTTGCACTGATCCCATTTCATTCTCCCCACCAACTCCTCCCACATTCTACAACTCACCCTCACATTAGGGGGGCACAATACTGTGGGTCATTAACGCACTGACCCCGCATGTGGGAGGAAAGTGGAGCACCCTGTGGGAATTCAAGTAGTCACAGAGAGAACATGCAAGCTCCACACACACGGGGAGGGGAGGGGGGGGGGAGAGAGGAGAGAGAAGAAAGGGGAGAGAGGAGAGAGAAGAAAGGGGAGAGAGGAGAGAGAAGAAAGGGGAGAGAGGAGAGAGAAGAAAGGGGAGAGAGGAGAGAGAAGAAAGGGGAGAGAGGAGAGAGAAGAAAGGGGAGAGAGGAGAGAGAAGAAAGGGGAGAGAGGAGAGAGAGAAGAAAGGGGAGAGAGGAGAGAGAAGAAAGGGGAGAGAGGAGAGAGAAGAAAGGGGAGAGAGGAGAGAGAAGAAAGGGGAGAGAGGAGAGAGAAGAAAGGGGAGAGAGGAGAGAGAGAAAGGGGAGAGAGGAGAGAGAAGAAAGGGGAGAGAGGAGAGAGAAGAAAGGGGAGAGAGGAGAGAGAAGAAAGGGAGAGAGAGGAGAGAGAAGAAAGGGGAGAGAGGAGAGAGAAGAAAGGGGAGAGAGGAGAGAGAAGAAAGGGAGAGAGGAGAGAGAAGAAAGGGGAGAGAGGAGAGAGGAAGGGAGAGAGGAGAGAGAAGAAAGGGGAGAGAGGAGAGAGAAGAAAGGGGAGAGAGGAGAGAGAAGAAAGGGAGAGAGGAGAGAGAAGAAAGGGGAGAGAGGAGAGAGAAGAAAGGGGAGAGAGGAGAGAGAAGAAAGGGGAGAGAGGAGAGAGAAGAAAGGGGAGAGAGGAGAGAGAAGAAAGGGGAGAGAGGAGAGAGAAGAAAGGGGAGAGAGGAGAGAGAAGAAAGGGGAGAGAGGAGAGAGAAGAAAGGGGAGAGAGGAGAGAGAAGAAAGGGGAGAGAGGAGAGAGAAGAAAGGGGAGAGAGGAGAGAGAAGAAAGGGGAGAGAGGAGAGAGAAGAAAGGGGAGAGAGGAGAGAGAAGAAAGGGGAGAGAGGAGAGAGAAGAAAGGGGAGAGAGGAGAGAGAAGAAAGGGGAGAGAGGAGAGAGAAGAAAGGGGAGAGAGGAGAGAGAAGAAAGGGGAGAGAGAGACACACACACAGGGAGAGACACAGACACAGGGAGAGACACAGACAGACACACACAGGGAGAGACAGACAGACACACACGGGGAGAGGGGAGAGAGGGAGGGAGAGAGAGACACACACACAGGAAGACAGAGACACACAGGAAGACAGAGACACAGATCTCAGAGGATCTATCCTGGGCCCAACACATTGATGCAATCACAAAGAAGGCACGCCAGCAGTTCAACTTCAATAGGAGTTTGAGGAGATTTGGGATGTCACCAAAGTCTCTTGCAAGTTTCCACAGATGTACGGTAGAGAGCATTCTGACTGGTTGCATCACTGCCTGATACGGAGGCTCCAATGCACAGGATCGCAAGAGGCTGCAGAGGGTTGTAGACTCAGCCAGCTCCATCATGGGCACAACCCTCCCCGCCATCGAGGACATCTTCAAGAGGCGGCGGCATCCATCACTGAGGACCTTCACCACCCAGGACATGCCTTCTTCTCGTTACTACCATCGGGGAGGAGGTACAGGAGCCTGAAGACCCACACTCAATGATTCAGGAACAGCTTCTTCCCCTCTGCCATCAGATTCCTGAACGGTCCACGAACCCTCCCTCGTTATTCCTTCTGTTTTGCACTATTTCCCTATTTTTGTCATTTATAGTAATATTATCTGTGCTGCCGCAAAACAACAAATTTCACGTCGTTTAAGTCACTGATAATAAATCTAATCTTGAGACACACAGAAGCGGAGGTCAGGATCGAACCCGGGTCTCCCGTACCGGGAGGGAGTGGCTCTACCCGCTGCACCAGCCAGCTGCGTCTCCAGCCTCACCGCTCCCTGCTCACTTGCAAGTGGTTAACAACACGGCGGCAGGAAGCCTGCATGGTGCCGCAGCATCTGAATTTAACCTGAACTCGAGGGCGCGAAGGGTGGCCTGTTGTCTCGCTCGCCTGACTCTTGCAATCAAACATGACTCTGGGGGCAGAGTGTACTCAACCAAGCCTTTCCCACAAACGATCACTAACAAGGCAGTGTCTCGGGGGGAGTGCCAACAAGAGCGAATTGCAGTAGCAGGAAGGCGTCAGATGACGGCAGTTTCCAGCTGCAGCCTGCTCCCAGTGTGTATTCTCTCCCCAGGTCCCGGGCTTGCTGCTGCAGTCAACATCAGACCGTGGGGGAGATGGTGGGACAGGTGACACCGAGTGGGGAGGGAAGGTGGGTGGGTCACAGAGCACATTCACAAGGGGAAGGGAGAGGGACGGAGGGGGTCACCAAGATAGGGAGGGGTGCAGGGGGGCCGGAGGTGTGTGGGGGCCCAGGGGGGGTCACAGAGACAAGAAGGGGTGTAGGGGCGGGGGGGGGGGGGGGGGGGGGGGGTGGTCATAGAAATATCCCCAGTTGCATGTCACCAGCCTGATTCCACCTTCCAGCTCTTGTTCCCCAGCCCTGCAGGGACACATCCAAGTACAGTCCCAACATGGAGAAGGTTTCTCCTGATCTCCCCCCTACTAATCCTTCCAATAAACGGAACCTCCAGGTGTTAACTGCCCCTCTGCTACAGGACACAGGTCCATCCTATTTACTCTGCGTATGCACCCGAGTTCATTCTCCCCTCCTGGTTTCCATAGAAGGCCAATCCCAGCTGATCCAACTTTTCCCTGATGTTCCAGAGAAGCCCCCCTACCTTCAGTGCAGTTGCATTTTTGGTATTGGTATTGGTTTATTACTGTCATGTGTACCGAGATACAGTGAAAAACTTGTCTTACAAACTGATCTTACAGGTCAATTCATCAGAACACTTTCTTGTAACCTGCTGACCAGAACCCCACCAAGCACTCGAGCGGTGGTCACAAGACCATGAGACAAAGGAGCAGAAGTAGGCCATTCGGCCCGAGTCTGCTCCGCTACCTCACCATGAGCTGAGCTATTCTCCCATCTAGCCCCAATTCCCAGACTTTTCGCCACATCCCTTCATCCCCTAATTAGATACCTATCAATTTCCTCCTTAAACGCCCCCAATGTTCGAGCCTCCACAGCTGTACGTGGCAACGAATTCCACAAATCCACGACCCTCTGGCTGAAGAAATTTCTCTTCATCTCTGTTCTAAATGGGTACCCTCTTATTCTAAAACTGTGCCCTCTAGTCCTGGACTCACCCACCAAGGGGAACAGCATGGCCACATCTACTCTGTCCAGACTTTTCAAAATGTTTCGATGAGGTCCCCTCTCATTCTTCCGTACTCCAGTGAGTACAGTCCAAGAGCCGACAAATGCTCCTTGTGTGTCAGCCCTTTCATTCCAGGAATCATCCTCGTAAATCTCCTCTGAACCCTCTCCAACATCAGCACATCCTTCCTAAGATAAGGGGCCCAAAACTGCACACAGTATTCCAAATGAGGCCTCACCAGTGCCCCACAGAGCCTCATCAACACTTCCTTACTTTTATACCCTATACCTCTCAAAATGAATGCCAACATAGCATTCACTTTCTTTACCGTCGACCTAACGATTAACCTTTAGGGTATCCTGCATGAAGATCCCCAAGTCCCTTTGTACTTCTGTATTTGGAACTGTTGTACACAGCCCCAGCTCCCTGCTCCAGATGTGGCAGGAAAACAGGCCATTCAGCCCACCGATTCTGTACTGACCATCAACCGCCCAGTTCCACATTCCCCATCAACTCCCCTCACCCCCAGATTTTACCCCTCACCCACACACTGGGGGGGGGAAGTTACAACAGATGATTAACCCACCAACCCCCCCACCCCCCTTTTCTGGGACATGGGAGGAAACGGGAGCACCCGGGGGGAAAGCCACAGGGTCACAGGGAGAGTGTGCAGACCCCACACAGACACACAGCGCTGGCAGTGGGGATCGGACCCGGGTCTCTGGCTATAATCCATACCTGGGTACGACTCCTTAACCACCGCACCGATCATCCCCGCTACCAAAAAGAAAGGATCCACGGACGTCCGCCTTCAACGTGAAGAGTTTTTTGTGTTACGGCACTGGGTGGCAGCCATTCAATCTGTCACAACCCTGCTAGCAGTCTCACTCCCACCCCTCTTCTCCCCAACCCTCCAGTGCTCAACCAATCAGCAATCAGAGGCATTAACTCGTTTTGCTCCCCACACAGGCACTGACCCCCCCCCCCCCAAATGTACTGAAGGTCATCAGTGTCCCTGCGTCCACCCCTTCTACAGATAGCAGGGTCCGCCTCTCATAGCCTTAGTGTGTGGGTGAAGGGTAGAAGCTGGAGGGAGGGGGGGGGATATGAAACAGGATGGGTGGAAATGGCTGGTTGACGGTCGGCACAGACTCGGTGGGCCGAATGGTCTGCTTCTCTGCTGCATAATCCCATCCCACAATAATGGGAAAGCGTAGGGGTGGTGTCGTGGCTCACAAATCGCTTGAGAGTTCTTCCAGGAAGTATCCAAGAGGGTCGATCAGGGTGGGGCTGTGGATGTCGTCTATGTGGACTTTGACATGATCCCCCATGGTGGGCTGGTCTGGAAGGTCAGATTGCATGGGATCCTGGGGAAAGATGGTGGATTGGATTCATAATTGGCTCAGTAGTAGGAAGCAGAGGGTGAGGGTTGTTTCTCGGACTGGTGGCCTGTGTCTAGTGGTCTGCCACAGGAATCGGTGCTGAGGCATTTGTTGTTTGTGATTTATATAAACGATTTGGGTGTGAATGTACAAGGCATGGTTAGTTAAGTTTGCACATGATACTGAAATAGCTGGTGTTCTAGAGAGTGTAGAAGGTTATGAAATAAGTCACAGGCAGATCTTGATCAGCTGAGGACATGGGCTGAGGATTGACAAATGGCTTTCAATCCCGATCAACACAAGGTGTTGCATTTTGGGAGATCAAACCAGGGTAGGACTTATACAGTGAACGGTAGGGCCCTGAGGAGTGTTGTGGAACAGAGGAACCTATTAGTTCAAGTGCATAGTTCATTCAAAACAGCGTCGCACGCAGACAGGGTGGCGAAGAAGGCGTTTGGCACGCTGGCCTTCATAGGTTGGGGCACTGAGTACAGGAGTTGGGAAGCTTTTTTACAGTTACACACGACATTGGTGAGGCCTCACTTGGAGTATTGTGGACCGTTTTGGTCACCCTGTTATAGGAAAGATGTCACTAAACTAGAAAAGAGTTGCAGGAAAGATTTACCAGGATGTTGCCCGGACTTGGGGGCCTGAATTCCAAGCAGAGGTTGTATAAACTAGGACTTTATTCCCTGGAACGTAGGAGATTGAGGGGTGACCTGATAGAGGTGTTGAAGATCATGAGGGGCATAGACAGGGTGAAAACACAGAGTCTTTCCCCCAGGGAGGGGGTGCTAAAAACAAGAGGACACAGGTTTACGATCAGAGACGAAAGATTTAAAAGGGACATCGGGGACAGCTTCTTCACACAGAGAGTGGTGTGTATTTGGAACGAGCTGCCAGCAATAGTGGTTGAGGCAGGCACATCAGCAACGTTTAAAAGCCATCTAGATACGTACATGAATGGGAGAGGTTTAGAGCGCTATGGGCCAAACGCAGGCAGATAGGACCAGCTCACTGGGCAACACAGTCGGCAGGGACTGGTTGGGCCGAAGGGCCTGTTTCCATGATGTACAGCTCTAATAATCTCACTCTGGGCACATTTTTCTTCCAGTCGCTACGTGGGGGAGGAAGCGAATGAGCCCAAGATCCCTTCACAGCCCGTGAAACAGCCCAGGATCTGTGCAGCACGGTAGCGCAGCGGTTAGCGTAATGCTATTACAGCGCCAGCGCCCCAGGTTTGATTCCGGCCGCCGTCTGTAAGGAGTGTGTACGTTCTCCGTGTCTGCGCATTTCCTCCGGGTGCTCCGGTTTCCTCCCACATTCCAACGACGTACGGGTTAGGAAGTTGTTGGCGCCGGAATCTTGGCGACACTTGCGCCCCCCAGAACACTCTACGTAAAAGATGCATTTCACTGTGTGTTTCGATGTGCATGTGACTAATAAAGATATCTTATCCCAGAAACCGTCCACTCCCTCCCAACAGGCGTCTGACTCCTGAAGTAGCAGGACACGCAAGGCGCTCCTGTTCCTATAACACCCCCCAGTAGACGGGAGCCAGAGTCTACAGTGTCTCCTCTTCCTGGGGTATCAATAGAAAGAGTGCAGAAGAGATTCACCAGGATACCTCCTGGAACACAGGAGGCTGATGGGTGACCTGAGAGAGGTTTATAAAATTATGAGGTGCAATAGATGGTACAGGCGAGTATTGAGTTCAAGATCCGCGAGGTGATGTTGTAGCTCTATAGAACTCTGGTCAGACCACAACTTGGAGTATTGTGTTCAGTTCTGGTCGCCTCATTAGAGAAAGGATGTGGGAGCTTTAGAGAGAGTGCAGAGGAGATTTACCAGGATGCTGCCTGGATTGGGGAAGCATGTCTTCTGAGGATAGGTTGAGCGAGCTAGGGCTTTTCTCTTTGGAGAGGAGGAGGATGAGAGGTGACTTGATAGACGTGTACAAGATGATAAGAGGCATAGATCGAGTGGACAATCAGAGACTTTTTCCCAGGGTGACAATGGTTAACATGAGGGGACATAATTTTAAGGTGATTGGAGGAAGGTATAAGGGGGATGTCAGGGGTAAGTTTTTTTTTTACACAGAGGGTGGTGGGTGTGTGGAACGCACTGCCAGTAGAGGTGGTGGGGGCAGATACATTAGGGTCATTTAAGAAACTCTTAGATAGGCACATGAATGATAGAGAAATGGAGAGCTATGTGGGAGGGAAGGGTTAGATAGATCTTGGAGCAGGAAAAAACGTTGGCACAACATTGTGGGTCGAAGGGCCTGTACTGTGCTGTAATGTTCTACGTTATTAAAATCTTTCTTACAGGACAAAGATCGGTGGCGTTGTGGATAGTGTAGAAGATTGCCAAAGGATTTAGATCAGTTGCAGATATGGGCAGAGAAATTTGACTGAGTTTCACCTGGCCAAGTGTGAGGTGTTGCACTTTGGGAGATCAAATGTAAAGTTAGTGGCAGGACCCTTTACAGCACTGACATCTAAGTCCACAGCTTCCTGAAAGTGGCCGCACAGATCAACAGGGCAGTAAAGAAGGTGTACGGCGCGCTCGCCTTTATTAGTAAAGGGAGTGAGTTCAAGGGTCAGGTAGTTATGTTGCGACTTTACAGAACTCTGGTTAGGTCACAACTGGAGTATCGTGTTCAGTTCTGGTTGCCCCGTTACAGGAAGGATGTGGGGGCTTTGGAGAGGGTGCAGGAGAGGTTCACCAGGATGCTGCCTGGATTAGAGAGCATGATCTACAAGGAGAGGTCGGGTTGTTTTCTCTGGAGTGACGGAGGCTGAGGGGAGCTCTATCAGGTTTATAAAACTATGACATAGTGTAGACAGCGGTACCTCTTCCCCAAAGTTGAGATGTCTAACTAGAGGGCATGCATTTTAGGTGAAAGAGGGTAAGTTCAAAGGAGATGTGCAGGGCAAGTTTTTTTTACACGAGCAGTGGGTGCCTGGAATGTGCTGCCGGGGTGGGGGTGGAGGGGTTTGAGAGGCTCTTAGATTGGCACATGGACGTGCAGGGAATGGAGGGATGTGGACATCGTGCAGGCAGAAGAAATTAATTAAATTAGGTATTTAATTACTAGGGCACAACATGGTGGGCTGAAGGGCCTGTTTCTGTGCTGTACTGTGCCCTGTGACAGAGTCATCAAGAACTAGAGGGCACAGGTTTGAGGGGAGAGGGCAGAATACAGGGCAATAAGGGTTCTGAGGGGCAACTTTTCCACAGAGAAAGGGTGCAAAAAAGATTTACAAGAAGGTTGCCAGGACTGGAGCATTCGAATTACAAGGAGAGGCTGGGAATGGAGCAAAAGATAGGATATCTTTAATTAGTCACACGTACATCAAAACACACAGTGAAATGCATCTTTTTTTGTGTAGAGTGTTCTGGGGGGCAGCCCGCAAGTGTCGCCACGCTTCTGGCACCAACATAGCACGCCCACAACTTCCTAACCTGTACATCTTTGGAATGTGGGAGGAAACCGGAGCACCCGGACCAAACCCACACAGACACACGGGGAGAAGTACAAACTCCTTACAGACAGTGGTGGGAATTGAACCCGGGTCACTGGCGCTGTAATAGCATTACACTAACTGCTACACTGCTGTGCCTGTCCACAGGAGGCGGAGAGATTTATATAGGCATCGAGAAGGTGGATGATCACATCTTTCTCCCCCAGGGGTAGGGGAGTCTAAAACCAGAGGGCCCAGGTTTAAGGTGAGAAGGGAGAGATTTAAAGCGGACCTGAGGAGCAAGTTTTTCCACACAGAGGCACATGGATGTGCAGGGATAAGATTTATTAGTCACATACACATCAAAACACACAGTGAAATACATCTTTTGCGTAGGGTGTTCTGGAGGCAGCCAAGTGTTGCCACGCTTCTGGCGCCAACATAGCACGCCCACAACTTCCTAACCTGTACGTCTTTGGAATGTGAGAGGAAACCAGAGCACGCGGAGGAAACCCACGCAGACACAGGGAGAACGTACAAACTCCTTGCAGACAGCGCCGGATTTGAACCCGGGTCGCTGGCGCTGTAACAGCATTACGCTAACCGCTGCACTACCGCGAATGAAGGGATGTGGACATTTTGTCGGCAGAAGGGATTAGTTTAGTTAGGCGCTTAATTACTAGTTTAATTAGTTCATGGGCCGAAGGATCTGTTCCTGTTCTAGATTCCATGTTCTGCATCCAAGGATCTAGTCTCCATAAGACAAAGGAGCAGAATTAGACCATTCAGCCCACCGTCTGCTCTGCCATGCAATCGTGGCTGATTTTTTTGTTCCTCAACCCCATTCTCCCTACCGAAGTACTTAACCCCACATTTCCCTCCTGCTGTATGCCATCTACCACTTCTCTGCCCACTCTCTTAACCCCTCCAAGTCTTTCTGCAAATTCCCTGGCCCTGCAACATTGCCTGTCCCTCCACCGATCTTTGCATCGTCTGCAAACTTGGCCACAACGCCACCTGCTCCTTTATCCAAATTATTAACGTATAAAGTGAAAATCTGGGTCCCAACACTGACCCCTGCAGAATGCCAAGTCACCACCACCCTTGGGTGGGTGGAGGGGGCAGAGAATTCCAGAGGTTCGCTACCCTCCAAGAGAAAAATGTTCCACGCACCTCCATTTTAAACAACTGGTGCTGCTACGTTCCCCCCCAACACCACCCTCTCCCCCCACCCCCCAAAATCTTACAAACACACAACTTATGTACAACCAGTACGTACGATTGAGCGTCTGGGAGGCGGCCGGGATGCATTTGCCGGCTGCTGTGGGAGACTGTTCTTGACACCAGTTGGAACTTTGCCACATCAAACCCAAGAACATGTTGATGCCCACTTTGACATCCACCCTCACGACGTGCTTCAAGAGGCCGGTCACGGCACGCATCAACTCCAGCCTCCCAGACACCCTCAACCCACTGCGATTTGCCTATCGCCGAAACAGGTCTACAGTGGACGTCATCTCCCTGGCCCTACGCTCAGCTCTGGAGCATCTGGACAGTAAAGACTCCTACATTAGACTGTTATTGACTACAGCCCTGCCTTCAATGCTACAATCCCAAGCAAACTCGTTACCAAACTCCGAGACCTGGGACTAAATACCTCCCTCTGTAACTGGATCCTTGACTTGCTGACCAACAGACCACAATCAGTGAGGATAGGCAACAATACCTCCAGCACGATTATTCTCAACACTGGTGCCCCACAAGGTGCGTACTCAGCCCTCTACTCTACTCCCTATACACTCATGACTGTGTGGCCAGATTCTGCTCTAACTCCATCTAAAAGTTTGCAGAGGATACCACCGTTGTAGGCCGTATCTCAAACGGCGATGAGTCAGGGTACAGGAAGGAGATAGAGAGCTTAGTGGAATGGTGACATGACAACAACCTTTCCTTCAATGTCAACAAAACTAAAGAGCTGGTCATTAGTTTTGGGACGGTGTACATACACCTGTCTACATCAATGGTGCTGAGGTCGAAAGGTTGAGAGCTTCAAGTTCCTGGGAATGAACATCACCAATAACCTGTCCTGGTCCAATCATGTAGACACCATGGCAAAGGAAGCTCACCAGTGCCTCTAGTTCCTCAGGAGGATAAAGGAATTCAGTTTGTCCCCTTTTTGACACTCACCAACTTTTATCGATGCACCACAGAAAGCAACTTATCTGGATGCATCACAGCTTGGTATGGCAACTGCTCTGCCCAGGACCACAAGAAACTGCAGAGAGTTGTGGACACATCCCAACTCATCACAGAAACCAGCCTCCCCTCCATGGACTGTCTTTACCTCTCGTTGTCTTGGTGAAGCAGCCAGCATAATCAAAGACCCCACCCACCCAGGTCATTCTCTCTTCTCTCCTCTTCCATCAGGTAGAAGATACAGGAGCCTGAGGGCACGGACCACCAGACTCAAGGACAGCTTCTACCCCACTGTGATAAAACTATTGAACGGCTCCCTTATACGATGAGGTGGACTCTTGACCTCACAATCTACCTTGTTGTGACCTTGCACCTTATTGTCTCCCTGCACTGCTCTTCCTCTGTAGCCACCCTGTCTACCTGCATCGCAACTTCCGGGGAATTAGTCTCTGTACCCTGGCTTCCTTTCCAGTCCTCATGAAGGGTCTCGGTTTGAGACATCAACTGTTCATTTCCCTCCACAGATGTTGCCCGCCCTGCTGAGTTCCTCCAGCAGTTTTTTTTTTGCGTGTTGCTTGTATTTCTATCGCTGTTCTACAACACTCTCCGGGGCCCTGCAAGTCCTGCCCTGGTTTAAAACGCAACAGCTCGGCATTCGACCCCAGTTAAGTTCCACCCGCCCTTCCCTGCCCCGCTTCCCCAGTCGATCCGGAACCTTCTGACTTCTGCTCATCTCCTCTCCCGTTATTTGTGGTTCTCCTCGCTGGCCCACATTCCTCGCAATCGGATGCACCCTCTCTCTCACTTGGTCAGAGAAGGATCAAGCATAGCACACGTCTCAGAAACTAGATGCTCCCCACTCGAAGGAGGGTAAGGTGGCTACCTGAGCCCCACCCAAGACCCCCACTCTACATTGCACTTCCTTAGGGGCTGGAGACTGTGGGTGTGTTGGTGGGGGGGGGGGGGCCGCGACCATCACCAGGAACACACTCTGCCTCCCTCACTCTCCACGATAGCCCCAACCAACCCTCGACCTCAGAACTCCCAAGTCTGAGCTCAAGCAGCTGGAGGTATCACCTCAGGACACGAGGCAGCAGAGGAACTGCGAGTAATGCACCCATGTTCGAAGACAACTCAATCTTCTTAGATAAATAATTACCCAGATCCCTTTTTGCTTTCACCATCCAAGTTTAAGCTCATTCAGAATATTTGAATTAGTACGCCCACGTTACAGCTAGACAAGGCGTCGGTGACACCACACTTGGTACCGTGTGCAGTTCTGGTCACCCAGCTATAGGAAGGACGTCACTGAGCTGGAGAGGGCAGGCACGGTAGTGTAGTGGTTAGCGTAACACTATTACAGCGCCAGCGACCCGGGTTCAAATCCAGCCGCTGTCTGTCAGGAGTTTGTACGTTCTCCCCGTGTCTGCGTGGGTTTCCTCCGGGTGCTCCGGTTTCCTCCCACATTCCAAAGACGTACGGGTCAGGAAGTTGTGGGCGTAGCTATGTTGGCGCCGGAAGCATGGCGACACTTGCGGGCTGCCCCCAGAAAACTAGACAAAAAAGAGATGCATTTCACTGTGTGTTTCGATGTACATGTGACTAATAAAGAGATCTTAAAAAGGTTCACAGGGATGTTCCCGGGACTGGACTGCTCGAGTTCTAAGGAGAGGCTGGACAGGCCGGGACTGTTTTCCCTGGAGTGAAGGAGGCTGAGGGGTGAACTTATGGAGGTTTGTAAAACCACGAGGGGCGTAGACAAGGTGGACGATCGCAGTCTATTCCCCCCAGGGTCGGGGAGTCTAAAACTGGAGGGCACAGGTGTAAGGTGAGAGGGGAAAGATTTAGAGGGGCAAGATTTTCACACAGCGGGTGGTGGGTGTGTGGAACGAGGATGCGATTAGGATAACAATTAGAAGACTCTCACACAGGTCCATGGACGGGAAAGGTTTAGAGGGATATGGGCCAAACACGGGCAAATGGGACTGGCTCACATAGGCTTGGTCAGCAGGGACGAGTTGGGCCAAAGGGCCTGTTTCTGTGCTGTGTGATCCTGTGATTCTAAGCTGAGCACGTTTTAAAGTCTAAATTTTCTATCATTACAAAGTCGAGCATTTCTTCCCACAGGAGACAGGAGACACTGGAATCTGGAGGAACAAACGAATCTGTCAGAGGGACTCAGCGGGTCGGGCAGCGTCTGAGGAGGCAAACACTTCAGACCGGAGGAGACGGCCAGTGCAACGAAGTGGGGCGGGAAGCTGCCAAGCGATGGGTGGATCCGGGGCCTCGGCGGGCAGGTGGAGCCAGGCGACTGGGGAGCAGTCCTGTTTGCGGATCTTACGGAGGGGACGGAAGCAGGGTTAGGGCACGATCGGGTCGGGAGCCAGGACAACGTGATGGAACGCAGTGGCCTGATGTTCGTTGGGGGGTGGAGAGGGAAAGGGGGGGGGGGGGGTGGATGCACTAGGTGTCCGAGAGCTGCTGTCGACAAGGTAGAGATCAGTCCACCAGACCACAGTGATAGAAAACTTAAACATTCCCACAGCACAGCAGAAGGCTCATGAACTAATAGAAAATTAAGAGTTTATCATTTCTGCTTTAAACCAACTGGCTCTGTCTGGGTAACCCTGCGACATTGGTGGGATTCGAACCGAGTTCTCTGGATCATCGCTGTGGCTCTCCCCTTGCCTAAACCACCATTCTAATCTCCAACGCAACTAATCTAAGACATTTATTTATTAGTTACATGCACAACCAAAACACACTGTGAAATGCATCTTTTGCAGAGAGTGTCTGAGGGGGGGGGGGAGGGGGGCAGCCCGCAAGTGTCGCCACGCTTCCAGCGCCAACGTAGCATGCCCGCAACTTCCTAACCTGTACGTCTCTGGAATGTGGGAGGAAACCGGAGCACCCGGAGGAAACCCACGTGGGCACATGGGGAGAACGTACAAACTCCTGACAGACTCCAGTGGCGGGAATTGAATCCGGGTCGCCGGCGCTGTAATAGCATTACGCTAACCGCTACACTACCCTGCCGCCTGCTACGCTACCTACGCACACTAGCAAGTCAATTACTTCGCTCGACCCAATCGCACTTCCTGAAATTTAGGAGGGTCTCTGTACCTCTGACTTCCCGGCATTCTTTTATCTCTCTTCCAACCTCCCCCCACCCCACCCGCACTGGGACTGCTGATAAAGAGTGGCGATGATTGGTTATTCCCTGTCAAGTTAAGTCGCCTGCCAAACCAAATTCACAGGCAGGGCTTCAAGTGAAGCCATCCACCACTCACTGCTTCCAGGAAGAAAATACCCCACTTTTTGCTGGTAGAAGTTCCTGTCGTTTTTGTTCCCTTCACCCTTCTGAAAGAGTGTTTCCCCACTTTATATATAGAAAAATTCTACTTTCATTGCAAAGAGTCATAATAGCTTGCCCCACCTCGAGCTCATCGACATTGCTTTTGCAGATCCAGGAGAGTCAGAGCAATAAATAGCCTGTCTTTAAACTAAGAACGATAAGTCACTTAAACATGTAAAATAGTGGACGGTTAGGCCTCGTGTCATTTCTGCACTGAGGGGTGGCCGGCATCACCGATGACTGCCTGTGCTCATCGCCCCTTCCAGATCAAGGAGGCAGTTAAACGCACATTGTGGCGTAGTTTACAGATCTGCACGGGCGCAGATGGCAGATATCCTTGCTCGAAGGATGTTAAGTGAACCAGATGGGTTTTGACAACGACGGTTACTGAGACTATATTTTTAATTCCTTTTTTTGTAGGAGGAACATTTAAATACAGGTGCAGCAACCAACAACGAAGCCAAGTAGCTCAACTATTACCAGAGACAAGTACAGGCGTAAAAAAATGTCTCACTGCAACTATACAGGGTCTTTGCAAGACCACATCTAGACTGCTGTCTACAGTTTTGGTCCATCTACCCAAGGAGATAGACCTCTTGGTTTGCAAAAGAGACCTCTAAATCACAATAGTAAGCACAAGCTGGCTACAGATGAGCCCCAATGAAACATATGGTGAGATTGTATAAGACATTGGTGAGGAAGGATATCAGTAAGATTGAAAGAGTACAGAGGAGATTTACTAGAATGTTGCCGGGTCTTCAGGAGTTGAGTTACAGGGAAAGATTGAACAGGTTAGGACTTTATTCCTTGGAGCGTAGAAGAATGAGGGGAGATTTGATAGCAGTTTACAAAATTATGAGGGGTATAGACAGAGTAAATGCAAGTAGGTTCTTTCTACTAGATTAGGAAAAAAGTACAAAAGGACACAGCTTTAGGGTGAAAGGGGAAAGGTTTAGGGGGAACATTAGGAACATTCTTCACTCAGAGAGTGGTGGGAGTGTGGAACGGGCTACCGTCTGACGTGGT
>NC_067442.1:3885163-3898320 GCF_009764475.1 Pristis pectinata
GGGAGTCCGAGTGGACCGGCCAGAGTGGGAGGAGAACAGAGGGGAAGCCGGACCCCAAAATAAAAAAAAATCGGAAAATTCGACGTCCGTGCCATGGGATTGTAGACAACCCAGGCAGAACATGAGGAATTACTCCTCTCGTTTCTGTTTGAGCCCCAGTCTGGCAGTGAACCACAGAACAGTACAGCACAATACAGGCCCTTCGGCCCACAATGTTGTGCCGACCTTTAAACCTCGCCTATCTAACCCCTCCCTCCCACATATCCCTCTATTTTAAATTCCTCCATGTGCTTATCTAACAATCTCTTGAACTTGACCAACGTACCTGCCTCCAGCACCGCCCCAGGCAGCGCATTCCACACCCCAACCACTCTCTGGGTAAAGAAACCTCCCTCTGATATCTCCCTTGAACTTCCCACCCATTACTTTAAAGACATGCCCTCTTGTATTGGAGCATTGGTGCCCTGGGAAAGAGGCGCTGGCTGTCCACTCTATCTATTCCTCTTAATATTTTGTACACCTCTATCATGTCTCCCCTCATCCTCCTCCTCTCCAAAGAGTAAAGCCCTAGCTCCCTTAGTCTCTCCTCATAATGCATCCTCTCTAAACCAGGCAGCATCCTGGTAAATCTCCTCTGCACCGTTTCCAACACCTCCACATCCTTCCTATAATGAGGCGACCAGAACTGGACACAGTACTCCAAGTGTGGTCTAACCAGAAAGCCAAGAACAGGGAGGGGATGGGGGTGGGGGGGTGGGGGGGGGGGGTGTGGGGGAGGAGAGCTGGTGGGATTGAGGCGACACACGCCACCAGAAGATCAATGGCGACCATTACAGACAGGCACCTCTGCAAAATGGATGCACCACATTCTGGTCTCCACCCGATGAAAGGAAACGCGATGATGCTGGAGGAACTCAGCAGGCCAGGCAGCATCCGTGGAGAAAGCTTTTCCCTCCCTATATATTCAGGCTTCCTCTTTTCCTATCTTCAGTCCGGAAGAAGGTTTCCTGACCCGAAGCGTTGACCGCCTGCTTCTCTCCACAGATGCTGCCTGGCCTGCTGAGTCCCTCCGGCGTCAAGAGTGTTTTCTCATTCCTGTAGTTCAGAAGCCGGAAGGAGATAATGATGGGAGTTTCCTGTAAGTGTGGTCTGACTAAAGTTTTATACAGCTGCAACATGACTTGCCATCTTTTTATACTCAACAGCCAGATCGCTGAGGGAAAGTGTAGATGCCTTCTTTACCACCCTGCGCTGCTTCAGGGAGCGACGGACTTGACCCCAAGGTCCCTCTGTACATCATATTAAACTTGCATTTGACCTCCTGAAGTGCAACACCTCGCGGTTGTCCGGTGGGGGTTTGCGGGGACCGTGCGCAGGGGAAGAGAGGCTCCTTGCTTTATTGCTTTCCTTGCGTAGCCGAGTACAGGAACAGGCCCTTCGGCACACAATGTTGTGGCGAACTAATTAAACTAACCCATCCTCTCTTCCCCCTGCAAGTGGTATACTTACCTTTTTCTCATGAATGTTGTGTCTCTGATGCTCTGTGCCTGTGATGCTGCTGCAGGTAAGTTTTTCATTGCACCCATGCACACACAGACCTGTGCATCCGACAGTAAACTCGACTTTTGATGGTCTATATCCCTCCATTCCCTGCACATCCGTGTGTCTGTCTAAGAGCCCCTTAACCCCCTCTATCATATCTGCTCCACCCCCACCCCTGGCAGCACATTCCAGGCACCCACCGCACTCTGTGTCAAAGAACCTGCCCCGCATATCTCCTTTGAACTTTCCCCCCTCTCGCCTTAAATGCATGCCCTCTGGTACTAGATATTTCCACCCTGGGGGAGAAAAGATCCCGGCTGTCTACTCTCTCTGTGCCTCTCATAATCTTATAAACCTCTATCAGGTCTCCCCTCGGCCTCTGCCGCTCCAGAGAAAACAACCCAAGTTGTCCAACTTCTCCTTATAGCACATGCCCTCTAATCCGGGCAGCATTCTGATGAACCTCTTCTGCGCCCTCTCCAAAGCCCCCACACCTTCCTGTAACCCCGGAGCCAAGGAATTGGGAGAAGTGGTGAGGGCTCGGCACAGTCGGGACAATTCTACCCACACACCGACAAGGGGGCGATGGACGAGGTGGGGTCTTACCTGTGAAATACCAGTAGAGAACGCCAGCGATGGCTCCCAAAATCACCAGGGTCACCAACACGGCCAACACCACCACCGACACACGGGTACGCTTGCCGGGACGTTTACTGGGCCTGGAATCGGAATCCGGGAGGAAGTTCTCCAGAACCTGAGGATCCTGCATGTTGTAGGAGAGGCTGGGACACACAGAGAGACAGAGAGAGAGGGTTAGTGTGCGTGTGTGACCTGTGTGTGTGTGTGTGTGTGTGTGTGTGTGTGTGTGTGTGTGTGTGTGTGTGTGTGAGACCTGTGTGTGTGTGTGTGTGTGTGTGTGTGTGTGTCCCACCCCCCCAGTGCGCATGAGAGTGTGTCAGAGTGCGTGTCAGTGAGAGAGACAGAGAGAGAGAGAGACACGGAGAGAGACACACACGGAGAGAGAGAGAGACACGGAGAGAGAGAGAGAGACACGGACAGGGAGAGAGAGAGACACGGAGAGAGACTTAATGCTTTGCTAACTCCCACTTCCAACAAACCAAAAGCTCTCAAACTCTGCCTGGAAGAGGGAGCGAGATCGGGGAGGCAAGACTGTCTCCATCTCTCCCCCCCCACCCACCCCATCAATGGGTCAGAAATCCCGGGACCCTCCCTCCCTAAAAGCACTGCGGGTACACTGGCACCTCAAAAACCACAGTGGCTCACTCCCTCTCCCACTCCCTCACCGCCAGACCCCGCTTCACCTTCACTCCGTCTCACCCACTCACGTTACCGGATTAACGTACTACTGGGGCGAGTCCTTTCCCTCAGGAATCACGGGCGGACAGTCCCCAGGTTCCAACAGGGTCCTCCCCCCCCACCCCGAACAGGGGGAGGGAGGGGGAGGGGAGGGGAGGGAGGGGAGGGGAGGGAGGGGAGGGGAGGGGAGGGGAGGGAGGGGGGGAGGGGAGGGGGGAGGGGAGAGGAGGGAGGGGAGAGGAGGGAGGGGAGAGGAGGGGGGGAGAGGAGAGGGAGGGAGGGAGGGAGGGGAGAGGAAGGAGGGAGGGAGGGAGGGAGGGGGAGAGGAAGGAGGGAGGGAGGGAGGGGAGGGGAGAGGAAGGAGGGAGGGAGGGAGGGAGGGGAGAGGAAGGAGGGAGGGAGGGAGGGAGGGGAGAGGAAGGAGGGAGGGAGGGAGGGAGGGAGAGGAAGGAGGGAGGGAGGGAGGGAGGAGAGGAAGGAGGGAGGGAGGGAGGGAGAGGAAGGAGGGAGGGAGGGAGGGAGAGGAAGGAGGGAGGGAGGGAGGAGAGGAAGGAGGGGGAGGGAGGGAGAGGAAGGAGGGAGGGAGGGAGGGAGAGGAAGGAGGGAGGGAGGGAGGGAGAGGAAGGAGGGAGGGAGGGAGGGAGAGGAAGGAGGGAGGGAGGGAGGGAGAGGAAGGAGGGAGGGAGGGAGGGAGAGGAAGGAGGGAGGGAGGGAGGGAGAGGAAGGAGGGAGGGAGGGAGGGAGGGAGAGGAAGGAGGGAGGGAGGGAGGGGAGAGGAAGGAGGGAGGGAGGGAGGGAGGGGAGAGGAAGGAGGGAGGGAGGGAGGGAGGGGAGAGGAGGGAGGGAAGAGGAGGGAAGGTGAGGTGAGATTGACACCGACTACAGGCCATATCTCCTCCCCGCCAACCATCCCTCACACTCTACCTGGCGCTGCCATTTCCCAATGCAGTCAGACCAGATAAACAGGAAGCCCAGTGGGAGGTGCGGGAGACGCTCCGATCCACAGGAGCAGGGTGTGTCCCAGCTCGGATCACGGCCGCCACGGAGAGGTTGTCAGTGTGGGCCCCAGGAGGAGATGGTGCATAGATCCAGCGGTTGATGGACGCAATCCCAGCAACCCCCACCCCACCCACACCCACCACCCCCGGACCTGGGGAAACACCTCCCCCTCCGACCCCTAAACCGCTACCCATCCTGTGACCCCCAACAACCCTCCCGTCTCTGTGAACGCCTCTGGCCCCCACACCCCTCCCCATCTCGACCCCGACACCCCTGCCTGTTTCCGTGACCCCCTCTGCCCCTACACCCCTCCCAATGCCTGTGACCCCCCTCCAGCCCCTACACCCCTCCCCGTGACCCCCTCCCTCCCCTACACCCCTCCCGTCTCTGTAACCCATCCCTCCCCTACACCCCTCCGTTTCTGTGAACCCCTCTGGACCCCACACCCCTCCCCATCTCTGTGACCCCCTCCCTCCCCTACACCCCTCCCTGTCTCTGTGACCCCCTCCCTCCCCTACACCCCTCCCCGTCTCTGTAACCCGTCCCCCCCTACACCCCTCCGTTTCTGTGACCCCCTCTGGACCCCACACCCCTCCCATCTCTGTGACCCCCCCTCCCCTGCACCCCTCCCTGTCTCTGTGACCCTTTCTGGCCCCTACACCCCTCCCTTTGTGACCGAGGTGCGTGTCCCTCCAGCACCACCACCCCCCCCCACCCCACAAACACTGCAGGGTAGTTTCACACTATAATTCCCATCACGGGGTGCTGTGGTACATGTCAGCACACAGAAAGATCCCACAGACAGCAACGTGATCGTGTCCAAGTCTCAACAAGGTCTCCCATTCCTTAAAAGGAGGAATTCGTTCCCACACCCCCACTAATTCCCCCCCAAATCCCACCCGTCACCCACACACACTAGGGGACAGACAGGAGCAATTCACACCAGCTGATTAACCACCGGCCCCACTAGGTGGACAGTAGGGAGGAGGAGACGTGGGAGGAAATAGGAGCACCCGGGGGGGGGGGGGTGGAGCCCTTGGGGAAGGGATGAGGGTCACAGGGAGAGCGAGCACACTCCGCTCAGACAGCGTCGGAGGTCGGGATCAAACGGGGCTCTGGAGACTGGGAGACAGAGTTGACCCCCTCAGCAAACAGAGCCCAGCAGCTGGTCTTGTGGGGTGGGGGGGGGGGGGGGTCCGGTGTCAAACGGAGACGTCCCGATATGCAAATAGTGGTCTCCATTTATCAGCAGCCATCCCAAGCCACGTCACCAGGTATCTGGTTAGTAGTTACTAGTTCACCAGTTATCCACTGGGACTGTTACTGGTTACTAGTTAATCCCCACAACCCCAAACCAGGGAAACTATCAAGGGGAGGGGAGCATCCACACCATCTGAGCGACTGTGTCAGCACAGAGCAAGCTCAGGGGAAGTTAGCCTGGGGGTCACACACACACACAGCACAGAAACAGGTCCTTCAGCCCAACTGGTCCCTGCCGACCAAGATCCCCATCCAAGCCGGTCCCATTTGCCCACATTTGGCCCATATCCCTTCCTTGTCTTGAGATGCTGCTATGGGAGCTCTACAGATGTACGGCGGAGAGCGTCCCGACTGGTTGCATCACCGCCTGGTACGGAGGCTCCAACGCGCAGGGTCGCAAGAGGCCACAGAGGGTTGTAGACTCAGCCAGCTCCATCACGGGCACAACCCTCCCCGCCACCGAGGACATCTTCAAGAGACGGTGCCTCAAGAAGGCGGCATCCATCGCTGAGGACCCTCACCACCCAGGATGTGCCCTCTTCTCGATACTACCATCGGGGAGGAGGTACAGGAGCCTGAAGACCCACACTCAATGATTCAGGAACATCCTTCTCCTGATTCAGATCCCTCAACCACTTCCTCTGGCAGCTCGTTCCACACACGGACCACCCTCTGGGTGAAGAAGTTGCCCTCAGATCCCTATTAAATCTCTCCCCCTCTCACCTTAAACCTGTGCCCTCTAGTTCTTGATTCCCCGACCCTGGGGGAAAAGACTGTGTGCATTACCCTATCGATGCCCCTCATGGTCTTATACACCTCTATAAAGTCACACCTCAGCTCCCTCACCGTCCATCTCTTCCCCACCCTCCCGCGGGAGAGCTCCCTCCCCAGACAGAGGAGAGCTCCCTCACCATCCCTCCCCCACCACCTCCCGCGGGAGGGCTTCCTCCCCCAGGCAGAGAAGAGCTCCCTCGCCGCCCGGCGCTCCGTCTCTCCCTCCCGCGGGAGGGCTCCCTCACCCTAGCAGAGGAGAGCTCCCTCACCATCCCTCCCCCACCACCTCCCGCGGGAGGGCTCCCCTCCCCCAGGCAGAGGAGAGATCCCTCGCAGGCTCCCTCCCCCAGGCAGAGGAGGGCTCCCTCTCTTTCCCTCCCCCAGGCACAGGAGAGCTCCCTCACCATCCCTCCCCCCCCCCCCGCGGGAGGGCTCCCTCCCCCAGGCAGAGGAGGGCTCCCTCTCTTTCCCTCCCCCAGGCACAGGAGAGCTCCCTCACCATCCCTCCTCCCCCCCCCAGGCAGAGGAGAGCTCCCTCGCCGCCCGGCGCTCCCTCGCCGACCGAATCCACCTCCTACGCGCCACAGGTTCCCGCAGTTTCGGAGGGAGCGCCGCCGGAGGGGAAGCCACAACGAACTCACCCCACCCACCACCTCAAAGCCCCAAGCACTTCCCCTTCCCCCCCCCCCCCCCCTTCCAACAGAACCGTCCCGGGATACGTCCTGTCCCGGGTTGCGAAACCGACCTGAAGGGCGGCGTGAAAACTCACCTGAGAGCAGTTTCGGCTCCCGAGTCGCTCTGCGCTACGAGGAAGGTTGTCCCGGATCACCTGAGCGCCTCCTCTCCCTCCCGGCTGTGCCCGCCGCACTTATCCCGGTCCAAGACCACCCCCCTGCAAGCTGCCACGGTTCAGGGGGAGCCACACATTCTCCACCGTCAGTGACTTCCAAGAGACGGCAGCTGTACAACCAGAGAGAGAGAGAGAAAAAGTTGCTTTGCACCTCTCTGCTTCCTTATCCCAACTTTGGGAACGCCCCAAGCCTCTCCTCCCAACGAATAGCGCTAGAGGAGGGACCTAACCTGTGGTACGTGAGTAAAATTCTTCTGGTGAAACTTCACAGCCTGTTCTCCTCCCCCAGTGGACGGCAGGAGTGTGATGAAACACCCCACTTGGAGTTAGCCCCGTTTACATCAACGGTGCTGAGGTCTAGAGGGTCCAGAGCTCTCAGGAGTGAACATCACTCATAGCCTGTCCTGGTCCAACTGCGTAGACAGACCGGCCAAGAAAGTTCACCTGCTTCCTCAGGAGGCTAAAGAAATTTGGCACATCCCCCGTCGACCGTCGCCGATTCTTACCCATGCGCCACAGAAAGCATCCTATCCGGATGCATCCCGGCTCGGGACGGCAACTGCTCTGCCCGGGACCGCAAGAAACCGCAGAGAGTTGTGGACATCACGGAAACCAGCCTCCCCTCTGCGGACTCTGTCTACACTTCCCGCTGCCTCGGGAAAGCAGCCGGCATAATCAGAGACCCCCACCCACCCCAGACATTCTCTCTTCTCCCCCCTCCCATCGGGCAGAAGATACAAAAGCCTGAAAGCACGTCCCACCAAGCTCAAGGACGGCTTCTACCCCGCTGTTATAAGACTATTGAATGATAAGATGGATTCTTGACCTCACGGTCGACCTCGTCGTGGCCCTTGCACCTTATTGTCTGCCTGCACTGCACTTTCTCTGTAACTGTGACACTTTATTCTGCATTCTGTATTGTTTTCCCTTGTACTACCTCAATGCACTGTGTAATGAATTGACCTGTACGATCGGTATGCAAGACAAGTTTTCACTGTACCTCGGTACAAGTGACAATAATAAACCAATTCCAATTCCAACCATTTTACCTACCACAGGAGTTCTCTACCGTCATCCTGACTGCAGTCTACGCCACACCACAGAACACAGCACAGTACAGGCCCTTCGGCCCACAATGTTGTGCCAGCATTTTATCCTGCTCTAAGATCTATCCAAACCTTCCCTCCCACATGGGCCCCCCATTTTTCTATCATTCATGAGAAGTCAAGCTAGCACTTGAGGGACTAAGTGTATTTTGGAAAGTCAAATCCAGGTAGGACTTTCCCAAGTGAACGGCAGGGCCCCGAGGAGTGCCGTAGAACAGAGGGACCTCGGAGTACAATTACACAGTTCCCTTAAAGTGGCGTCGCAGCTAGACAGGGCGGTGAAGAAGGCGTTTGGCACGCTGGCCGTCATCGGTCAGGGCACCGACTGCGGGAGTTGGGAGGTGATGTTGCAGTTATACAGGACGTCGGTGAGGCCGCACTTGGAGATTGTGTTCGGTTTTGGTCGCCCTGCTATAGGAAAGATGCCATTAAGCTGGAAAGAGCGCAGAGGGAGATTTACGAGGATGTTGCCGGGACTCGAGGGACTGAGTTATAGGGAGAGGTTGGACAGGCTGGGTGGACTTTATTCCTTGGGAACATAGGGGTGACCTTATATAAAACCATGAGGGGCATCGATAGGGTGAATGCACACAGTCTTTCCCCCCCAGGGTTGGGGAATCAAGAACTAGAGGGCACAGGTTTAAGGTGAGAGGGGGAGAGATTTAATAGGAACCTGAGGGGCAACTTCTTCACCCAGAGGGTGGTCCGTGTGTGGAACGAGCTGCCAGAGGAAGTGGGTGAGGCAGGTACAATGAGTGTTTAAAAGACACTTGGACAGGTCCACGGATGGGAAAGGTTCAGAGGGATATGGGCCAAATGACGGGCAAATGGGACTGGCTTGGATGGGAACCTTGGCTGGCAGGGACCAGTTAGGCCGAAGGGCCTGCTTCCGCACTGTGTGTTGCTGGGTTGTAATCAACAAGAACGAAGCGGTGTACCCCGACTCCTGTCACGTCGTGGTAGGAGACGTTAATCAGGCCAGCTTGAAGAAGGCGAGTGCTTGCCCACGAGAACATTCCAGATCATTCCCTACACTCGACCCCCCCCCCCCCCCCCCATCCGACCAGAAGTCCCGGAAGAACCGGCAGATCAACAATCTGCCGAGGTGTAGATCTTCTGCCATTTAGGGGACTGGCAATCCAGGGTCCTGCGAGAAGCTCGGGCTTTTCTCTTTGGCGAGGAGGAGGATGAGAGGTGACTTGACAGAGGTGTGCAAGATGATACGAGGCATAGATCGAGTGGACAGTCAGAGACTTTATCCCAGGGAGTACAGGAAGGAGATAGAGAGCTTAGTGACATGGTGTCATGACCACAACCTTTCCCTCAATGTCAGCAAAACTAAAGAGCTGGTCATTGACTTCGGGAAAGGGGGCAGTGTACATGCTCCTGTCTACGTCAATGGTGCTGAGGTCGAGAGGGTTGAGAGCTTCAAGTTCCTGGGAGTGAACATCACCAACAGCCTGTCCTGGTCAAATCACGTAGATGCCATGGTCAAGAAAGCTCATCAGCGCCTCTACTTCCTCAGGAGGCTGAAGAAATTTGGTTTGTCCCCTTTGACTCTCACCAACTTTTATCGATGCACCACAGAAAGCATCCTACTTGGATGTATCACGGCTTGGTACGGCAACTGCTCTGCCCGGGACCGCAAGAAACTGCAGAGAGTTGTGGACACAGCCCAGCGCATCACAGACACCAGCCTCCCCTCCTTGGACTCTGTCTTTACCTCTCGCTGCCTTGGTGAAGCAACCGGCATAATCAAAGACCCCACCCACCCGGGTCATTCTCTCTTCTCTCCTCTCCCATCGGGTAGAAGATACAGGAGCCTGAGGGCACGTACCACCAGACTCAATGACAGCTTCTACCCCACTGTGACAAGACTATTGAACGGTTTCCTTATACGATGAGATGGACTCTGACCTCACGATCTACTTTGTTGTGACCTTGCACCTTATTGCACTGCACTTTCTCTGTTGCTGTGACACTTTACTCTGTACTGTTATTGTTTTTACCTGTACTACATCAATGCACTCTGTACTAACCCAATGTAACTGCACTGTGTAATGAATTAATCTGTACGATCAGTTTGCAAGACAAGTTTTTCACTGTACCTCGGTACAAGTGACAATAATAAACCAATACCAATGGCTAACACGAGGGGGCATAATTTTAAGATGATTGGAGGAAGGTATAAGGGAGACGTCAGGGGTAAATTTTTTACACAGAGAGTGGTGGGTGTGTGGAACACACTGCCGGCAGAGGTTGTGGGGGCAAATACATTAGGGACATTTAAGAGACTCTTAGATAGACACATGGATGATAGAGAAATGGAGGGCTATGTGGGAGGGAAGGGTTAGATAGATCTTAGAGCAGGATAAAATGTCAGCACAACGTCGTGGGCCGAAAGGTCTATGTTCTTAAAAAGAGAGTTGATAGAAGGGAAGGAGGAGGGAGAGAGGGAGAGGGGAGAGGGGGAGGGGGGGGAGGGGGAGAGAGAGAGACAGAGGGAGAGAGGGAGACACCGTGCAGGTCAGTGGGTTAATGGGCTTCTGTAAATTGCCCCCATGTGGGTGTGAGGGGGGGGGGGAGTTGGTGGGAATGTGGGGAGAACAGGTTACAGGGATTTAAGTCGAGATGCAGTGGGAGCGACGGGTTGCTGTGTTGGGAGCCCGCGTAGATCCGATGCATGGTGCTGTGTCACTGGGTCGATTCCGCCCGTGTTAACGCCAGCTCTCCTTCCCAGATTCTCTCCCTCTCCCTCGCTTCCAGTTGGACTATCTACTGGAACGCTGCGTCGGACAGCTTTCCGGGATCATCCGAGGTAAATCTCTCCCCCTGATGTGTTGCACGTGGCACATCCGCTCTTCCACACAAGAAGGCCTCCCGCCGCCCCTTCCCACGGCGCGGCGCTCCCTCCTCACTGCCCCTCCCACAACACTCCCTCTTCACCACCCCTCCCACGGCACTCCCTCGTCGCCTCCCCTCCTGAAATTCTTGTTTTATTTAAACCATTCTGCAGAATTTACAGCTGGGACTCTGGGAATTCACATATAACCCCTTTGCCTCATAGTTTCTTGTATACAGCAGAAAATGTATCCACCTTATGTCCTACGTTGTTCTGTTGTGCCTTGTCCAAATGGACTTTGATGAGCCTTGTTCCATCCAGTTTCACACGAATTCTCTTGCCCACAATTTCACGAGGGAATACCAGGTCTTTAAGAATTGCATCATGCACTGCAGTCAACTCACGGCTTCTGGGACGCCTCTGCTTATTCTCTTTCTGCTTTTCCTGGTTGGCTTTGGTAGAATCCTCCTCTGTGCAATGAAGACAACGCGCTTACCACTAAATTTCTTTTCAAGCTCACGCACAAGTCGCACTTGGATCTTTTGAAAGGACTTCAGTCGGGGTACAGGCGCAATGATAAGGATCGCCTTTCTGACACTGCCACCTTCAATTTCCTTAGCAGCTGTAATGTTCAATTCCCTTAATTGTGTCTTCAGGTCAGAGTTCTTTTCTCACTCCAAAAGAACCTGGGAAATGCCAGACTCCCAATTCATCTGGCTTTTCGCCATTAGGCTTCACAATTTTGGCGCTGCTGCTAAACATGGCCTATCACTGAGGTAACAGCGGCCTCGCCGCCCCTCCCGCGGTGTGGCGCTCCCTCCCCACCGCCCCTCCCGCAGCGCGGCGCTCCCTCCTCGTCGCACCACATACACGGCCCACGGCGATCTGATAACAGGATCCAAAATGCTTTCAGGAAATTAAAGATGCCATCGAGAAGACGAAAGAGATAGACTCTCTGAAATCGAAAGGTCTCACACTTGGAGCAAGAGGTGTCTGTCCTGCAAAAGTGTAAGTATACGGGATATCAGCACTTCATTACAGAGGGAAGACTTGGTGACACAAGAAAGTGAGGCTAAACTCTTAGTTAGACAGCCTTTGGGTGTGTTCTTGAGGAGCTATGCCTTTTATTCTACCCGCCAGAAGCCGTTGACCATCTCCACGGCAGCTCTGTTAATGAGGACAGAAAGTCACGAGGGGGACAGAGAGGGTGAATGTGCACCAGCCTTGTTCCCGGGGCTGGGAAATCAAGAACTAGAAGGCACGGGTTTATGGTGAGAGGGGAGAGATTTAAACAGGGACCTGTGGGGCAACTTTGTTCACCCCAGAGGGCGGTCAGTACATGGATGTGGTTGAGGCTGCTGCATTTCATAGAGAGTTGGACAGTGTCACATACCAGCAACAAAAGAAACACACTGAGTCATTTACAAATGTTAAAACTATTTTATTAATAACTACTTACGATAAAAAGAAAAATAAAAGTAAAAGTCTTAGAACGTTAGAAGTAAAAATGTTAGATCTTAAACATTAACCCCAAAAACTAAACTCAAAGTGTGTGTTTGTGTGTGTGGCAAATTCCCAACCTCCAAGTCCGGGAATAGTTCTCAAAGTTCACTTCAACAAGCCGCAAGGTGAAACGTGAGCAAAGGCTTCTGCAAGACCGCCGTTGACTGGAGAGGAAACGTAGATGTGGAGAGAAATGACGAAATCCACATGTTCCGCGATGGAACCCGAACGACACCTCAATCACCGATGATCTCCACTGCTTTGTTCCGAAGTATCTGCCACCCTGAAGGCATTGGAGACGTGGCCGTCCACAGAAATACCTGTTTTCTTCTACAGGTTAACGACAAAGTGGATTCCACGGGATTATTCCAAAAATCCGTACGTGGACTGTAGTCGCAGACACAGTTATTGTTCTTCATGCATCGATGTAGGCAGGCGTCTCTCTTTCTCTCTCTCTCTCCCTCTCTCTCTCTCCCTCTCTCTTCTCTCCCTCTCTCTCTCTCTCTCCCTCTCTCTCTCTCCCCCTCTCTCTCCCCCTCTCTCCCCTCTCTCTCTCCCTCTCTCTCTCTCTCCCTCTCTCTCTCTCTCTCCCTCTCTCTCTCCCCTCTCTCTCTCGCCCCCTCTCCCCCCCCTGACTGACTGCTCCAAGAACGTCATTACATTCTTATCTTCTATTGTCGTAACCACGCCCCACACACACGCGCGCACACACACGCGCGCACACACACGCACACACACACACACTACTGCACTATGTCTTAAAGGGACATTCACGAATAGTAACTTAATCCATAACAACAGGCACATGGATAGGAAAAGTTTAGAAGGTCATGGGCCAGATAGGACTAGCTTGGATGGGGCATCTTGGACCAGTTGGACAGAAGGGCCTGGTTCTGTGCTGTACGGCGCTACTGCAATCAATGCCCCCTGGGAAGTTCGGCAAGACCACTTTAACACAGTCAAA